>NW_027223753.1:65463198-65478198 GCF_028538775.1 Myotis yumanensis
CTACTGCCAGACCAGAAGGTAAAGACCCCGCAGTCACTAATAAGCTTTATTAGAGCAAGTTGGGAGGCTCAACCGTTTTTGCACTGAGCAGTGGAGTTTTCCTGGGTGCTTGGATCTTTGCATGCCCTTTTAAAGAAATGTAGACTACTCATCCATACAGGGTTCAGAAATAGGAGAGCTGATTAAATTGTGAATCTCTTCTAGTTAGAAAAAACCCCCGACTTAGTTTGTAGCTGTGCTGAGGTAGGATTGTCACATGCAGAGTTGAACAAAGCATAAAACTTCTGTATAACCAGTTTTTTATCCTATTTGATAATTTTGATATTCAGAAGCACAATGGATGTGAATAGGTTATTGTGGAAGGAAAATTAGAACATTATGGTAGGAAAGGGAATCGTCTTTGTCAGGAAAGAGTGATTTCAGTATTGGTAACAGCAATCCGGACACTGATGCTTTAGAGAAGCAGTTTTACAAAGCATTCTGTAATTCCAAAGGAGAGCATTTTTGTTATTGGTAGTCCCGTCAAATTTGAATAAGCCATGACTTTTAAAACAAAGTTCTAGCTCTTCCCAGTCACTTTGGGCCACTGATAGCTCCATTAAAGATTATGTATCTCATTTCTTGATCTGCAACTAGAAAGTTTTTGGACCAGTGTTAGAAATGAGGAAATTATACAAGTGCACAAGTCATGTGGTATTAGAAGGCACTTCAGAGGGAAAATTAGTGATCAACAGTTGTTCAGCACCCCCAGTCCTGGATAGTTTTAGATCTATTTTAATCTCCTTAATAAGTCCTATAGCTATGCAAGTGAGTGCATTTTGATAACTGCTGTGCCTAATTTGTAACAATTACTGTCAACCTTCAGTTAAGAGACTGTTCATTCCACACTGGCCCAGAAAAGAGTGAAATGTATGACTCGTGCGCATAATTTTATTCACATCATATTTCATACTGATTATGTATTGATGACATTGATTCATTTACTCTTTACAGCGCCACTTGCATGGATATTAAATCTTATTGACCACAGATGAATTTTAATTTCAGATTGGTGATAGATTTTTCCATCAGCTCTGATAGTATGTTTGACTTTTTCATCATTAACCCAAGCAATCACACAGCACTGAGTTATTGCATTGAAACAAAAAGTGCACACTTCACTTGGTAATTCTTTATGGATTTACAATAGGAACTTCATTAATGTCTGTTGTAAGGATCACAAAAAAACAACATTTATCTGCAAATAGGAATTTAGCAAGCTTCAGAAGTTTCGGAAAAAAAAATTAAGCTGCTTTGTCTTCTGTAATACATTTTGTTTCAATGCTTCCTGTGGGGAAAATGACTAATATTTATAAACTTTTAACAATTTAAAATCACACTACCATATTTTTAATGCTCATATTTATCATTTTCCCTTACTCAAGTTTATGGGATAATTTTAAACGTATTTTTCATTTCTTTATAACTACATGTTAATTACGTCACAACACATGTACTATATGTAATTCACTAACAAGGGGAAGCTACATAGAAGACCACTTTAAGAGTAGAAGTCAAATATTTTATTGCAAATTAACCAGTCACCATTGATGAGGCATTTCAAGCTGCTGTACATATAAACACATACAGATTTTTATGGTTTGAATTGTAATGAAATGAATCTACAGGGTAGAGTTGAGAACAATGAATGGGTCGCATAAATATGTAGAGATCCCCATTTCAATTTGGAGGCAGAGATTTGTAGTTAGTTATACTTGGTAGCTCAAAGAAAAGCGAGCTAGGAATAAAATGTTTGATCACTTTCCCACCCCTTCCAATATAAAAGCTTAGTTTCCCCGAAAATTCTCTTTTTAACATTTTTTGCTGGTTTTATACCATTTCTTTCCTGCCTTAGCAAAGTATTAGAAATGATTGTTACAGCTCACCAACGTGCATGGTGAGAATTGAAGGATGTGGAGACAAGATGGGAAATGCAGCCAAACTGTGGAGCACTGAGGATGCAGGCAGTGGCTGTGTTAGCTAGGGGCCAAGTGCAGAGGACATGTAAGAAATATGAGCAGGGTCTCAGTACCATCTTTTCGAGTATAAGGTGGTATAAATTTAGAGTTGTTAGGGAGGAAACAGAGCAACGCTGAAAAAAAAAAAAATCTGGTTTTACGCGTTAACAAAATTGCATGGATTGTGCCTTTCATCTAAGTGTTCTGTTCTTTTTTTTATAACTTTTCCCGGGTGGTGGTGAGAGGTAGGGTGTTCATTTTGGAATACAAAATATACTAGGCAGTGAATAAGAACCTACCAGTGTATATTTTCTTAATGTTGGAAGCCAAAAGAGACAGGTGGCCTTCAAAAATTAATAGCTCTTAAAAGGCATAAGGAAATATAACTTAAGGATATGTTCTTGTCAGATGTTGGTGAGAAGCTGTGTTTTGGGGGAGGGGGGGTGATGTTAATTAAGAGCGTTTCCCTGTTGGTGTAAATGTCTCACATTTTTGCCCTTGGTGCTCAGCTCACCATGAGCACAGTCAATTCACAAGGTAGTTTTTGTAAATAAAGGTTTTGGGCAAGCTGAACGTGGTCCAGAGAGATATTAATGAGAGGGCAAGGGGGAAGAGGTAATGAAAACACTTCCTGGTGGAACATAAGCTGCTTTCTGGATCTGGAGAATGCTTTAAAATCATTTTCCCCAAAGCCTCCAGTGTTTCTCTTCTGGGGGAGCTGAGTGGCGAGAAATGACAAGTAGCTCCATTTTATTTTCCTTCTCGTTCTCCATATTTTTGGTAGGGAAAATTGGACATTAATTTTGGCTGGTTTCCTTCTATTTGTAGAACCAATTATCTTTTTTGTGCATGATGCATAATAAATATACACAAGCATCCTCTGCCTTCAAGGTAATGAGTTGATTGTTTGAACATTTCTTCTTTAAAGGCAGCTAATTGTATGGAAAGTGTAGACCCCATCATCTAGTCCCTTTAAACTTTTATTCCCCTGAAATTTGTTCCCATTGTCTGGGGTGTGCAGTTTAGTTCTTGTTCTGCATCATTGGCTTTTGTATATTCTGAGAAAAAACAATAACATTCAGCTTTTAAATCATACCATCTTTTGGCTGAAGTCTCAGACCACTGGTGCCCAAGGATCCTACAACGTGAAAGCCTATATTCAAAGGAGGCTCGGCTCTCTTTAGGAGAACATTGCCTTCTAGAGAATAATGAACATACAATCAGAAGTTGTGGCTAATTTTTTTTTAAAATAAATTTTTGCCTGCTCTGGAATTTTTTCTTCCTCTCAAGAGTGATGGTTGCACCTAGAATTCTCTGCTTTTCAGTAGCTTAAGAGATCATCACACCGCTTTAGTTGGAGGGAAATGTAGCTCGTGTCCTAGTTTACATATCACTGCGCAGTTCCCTTGCAGTCGCATAATTGGTGTAGTGTGTGTGTCCATCGTAGAGGGCATTTGATGCTCATTTATTAAATATGCTCGCTGGCTGCTGCCGCATCTTTGTTCTGGACAGACAAATTACCTTGCTCACACTGAGCTTCCACTCTGGGGAATTAAGCCTCCACCACTTTAATTAGCTTGGAAGTGGGGGGTTGCAGTTCCTAATAGACTTCAGGCTTTTAGTAAGTTAGGGAAAGGGTGAAACGAGAACTTCCTTAAGCTCAAAATGTCATTTAAAAACCATAAAAATCTAATATATATTATTTCATTTTGGTAATTGCAAACAGATTGTATTTGACGACTGTGTGGATTACCATTTCTAACTTAGACTTTAAAATTAGACTTGCATTGAACTGCATTCTTTAACTGATCATGAATCATTAACACATTACATGTGTTTGATTTATATATTCAGAATATTTTACGTAGTATCAAGTGGCAACAGATAGGAAATACTAGATGTAAAGTATCTGTTTATATGTACATATGTGTGTGTGTGTGTGTACAGATAGACACATAAACACATGCACAAACATACTCATGCAGGTAACATACCTATATGTCAAGAAGGACATAGGTGAGTAGGTAACATGTGGGAATATCAGAATAGTCATAATAACTGCCAATACTTGCTTAGGTTTTATTAAGTGCCAGGCACTGTTGAAAATGCTCCACATATGTATTATGTAATCCTTATGACAGCCATGTTATCCCCACTTTAAAGACAAGGAAACTGAGGTGCAGACAGGTTGAGTAACTTGCCAAAGGTTATACAGTTGAACATATTAACCCAAAACTTCCTGGGGAGGGACATGGCTCTGAGTGTGCCTTTGAGATATGACTAGTAGGCAAGATGTTATAATTCATTCCTTTCAGAAAGAAACTTGCTTTTCGCAGTTAAGCAATTCATTGTAGAACTTTACACCAGAAACTTTCCAAAAGTCCATTTATTGTCTCATTTTCTCTGCTAGTAAAACTGCAGAAAATGTTATGCTTTAGTTCTTCACTGTTGGAGTAAGTAGTGCAGAAAGCCTCCATCAAGTCACAGTTGGAAAGTAATCTAATAAAAGAAGATTAGTGAATGTAGAGAAGACAAAAGCAGCCATGTTTGAGTTTAATATCTCTCAAATTTAGCTAAGATGCCCGTTTTTATTTCTTGCAGGTCTGCTAAAAGGTCAGAGTAATGCAGAATGCGTGCCTTCATCTCAGATTTTGTTCATCACAGGTGGATCCCATGTGTCTTCAGTAGACAAGTCACCTTTGTAGCTAGCACCAGTGCCAGCTCCATGCCATTGCACCTTCTTTAGTCTTGATTGCCCTTCCTGCATTTATTGGTGTATTAAAATGACTGAATATGAACATTAAGGACTCCATGAACCTGGGCTAATGGGAGACTGTAGAGAAAATGAAAAAAGATCCACCAGAGGACATCTTGGGGGGGTGGGGGAGGGAGCTGGGGAGGAGGGAAATGACTAATGAAGCTAATTAAAAGAAGCATTCAAATCTGCTTTCTACCCTCATTAACAATTAGCAGGGCACTGGCCAGAGTTTGTACCCTGTGTTTTACCTTAACAACATTCTATTTGCTCTTTGTATATTTAAGTGTTGTAAGGAAATGTGTTTCAATCAAAACTGAACATGAGATAAAGGAAAGAGATGTGGCTTTTGTGATATTCTATCACAAACACTTTTATTGTATCTCTGTAAAATACAATGTATGTATGCATGTAAGTGTTTTCGTCCTAATGTTGCTACTCCCATGGCGAAGAAAAAGAACAAAAAATGGAAAAAAAAATTGGAAAAAAAAAACAGGCTCATAGCAGCTACTGTGTAGAAATTTCCCCCTACTTCTAATTTGCTGAATGAAGAAAAAAAAAAATCTTTTATTTGTGATATTTTCAGAGACATTTGCTCTAGTATGGTGTATTTAAATAATAAAAACTTAAAAGAAAAAATATTCGATGGAGTTTGGGCTTAAACACTGCTTTTTCTCTTCTGTACTTTGGGAAAAGGTAGGGGTTTTTTTTGTTTGTTTTTTTTATTTGATACCAAGTTCACTTTAAATTTCAGGAGTTGTGAGAGGTGGTGTGTATATTTATTTAGCTCTGGGCCAATAAGGTATTCTTCAAATTACTTAACCATGCCGTTTTTGGCAGAGGTACAAAGCAATGTTTCTGACGGAGTCCTTCTTATAAGTTCAGAATATACTGTTAACAGCACTTCATTACACTTCTCCAATATCACAGTGAATCTTTTGTGTTTATATATAAATATTTGTTTGATTCTTCAGCTATTTTCGCTTACTCTTTTTTTTTTTCTCAGTAGGAAAGCCTTGGGTATTGATGAAAAACATGTTAGAGAATGTGGCATAACTATCTTGTTCTCTTAGCAAGTTTGTAGCTTTGGCGGAAACAGCATGCCAAACCATACCTGTACATAACCTGAGGTTCCATTAGTTCTTAGGGACCCCGTGCTCTTTACAGTTCTGTTCAGTGGGTGAAGCAGCCGTTTCCTGGTGTGCTTTTAGACTCCTGTGGTCTGCTGTGTGCTTTTGTTTATTTTGTTTTGCTCTTCCGCTCTATAGGCTCTGCCTTTCCATATGTTTGGAGGCGGGTTTGGAATTCATCTAATAGAAGTCTTGAGATGTTCAGTTGCTAGTTCTAGGCGCTAGATTATCCCCCAGCAACGGCTTCTGCAGTGCCCGCAGAGGTGCCCTGAGGAGAGCGCGTGTAGGCCAAAGACTCCGTGGGTCCGTGGCCAGGGCTGGAAGGAGGAAAACTAAAGAGGCCGCACTGCCAGGCTTGTAATATGTGAGCAAATCTCAACTATGACTTCTGCCTGTCACAGGTTAATAAAACCAGGTGTTTTAATGCTACCTTTAATTTTCTTTCTAAAAATGGCAATTGTTTTATTTTCTCTTGTTTCAGAAGAGCTCCCGAGGCCCTCTCTGGAGAATAGGACTAGGTTCGTTCTATAGAGAGATCGAGCTTTGGCACAGCTCGACCAGCAATCAGCTTAGCTTCCCTGGGAGGTCTGTGCTTACTGCCTGCTTTCGGGTCCCAGGCCAGGAGGAAGAATCACTTGCTCAAACTGCACTCCTCTTGGAGGAGAATTTAAAGGCAGAGAGTAAAAGTGAATAGTTTATTAGAGCTTAAGACAAAAATAAAATGAATAAAATCACATAAATAATATCTACTTGAGTTAGATCTTGGGGAATTTCTAGGAACTAGTTCTGGCTCTTACATTATTTTTCTTTTAAGATACTGTAAGGGAACTTGGACTCTTCAGGATAGAAAAGGGGAAATGTTAATAAGAATGCAAGCATCTGCTCTATTCTTTTTGGCATAAGCACTCATGTCCCATATAGGGTAGAAATTCAAAGGAGATAGTTAATAACTTTAGTAAGTAATACAGTGTGGCATTTAGTGATGTGGAGGGCTAAGGTTATTAAAGACTTTAAATGAACTATTATACGGCTGGTTCCTCAAGCACTGCTGCGTATTTAATAACGAGCTTCTAAAAGCATTTCTTAAGTTGCAGACCTATAAGATTACAAATGTCACTCATGTTAGTATAATCCACATGCAAGTGATGAAGTCTTCTCTTTGATGTGCTAAATTGGAGAAGGACTAATGGAGCTATGAATATACAATAGGACATATTTAAGTAGTAGTCTTGCTTTAGGTAAAACACTTTCTTGAAACCAGAGGCATTTCAAACAATAAAACCCAGCTCTAATGGGGATGCTCTGTGGATAGAAAGCCACTAAAAACACTCAGGTTTATTCTGATGTGAGCAGTGATTATGTTCCTCCCCCAACCCCAACATTGCTTAGAGAGAAAAAAATCCACCAGCTTGTTCACCTTTCATTATTGCATTTGTGATGTTAGTGAGATGTACTCTGCTCTTTTGAAAGGCCTTATTTAATATCACCCATGTCACAGAGCAAGATGGCCCCCAGTCCCTACAAGCAAGTGCAATTAAAAATAAAAGCAAATGTAACCGAGCCCTGCTGAACTGATTAAAAAAAAATGTTTATGATATGTATACATGTCCCAATTATGCAAACTGCCACTCTTGCTAATGTACAAAGATTCTCCTTTGAAAGGTTGATGTTTTTTACCTGCCTTGTTACATTTACACACCCCAAAAGGCAGGAGGGCCTGAGAGAAGCCTTCCCAACCCACACCATTTGCCACAAGAAACTATTTCCAGCTCTTCGTGATTTATTAGGAAGTAGTTTAACACAGACTGTAGTGTCTTATAAAATACAGACTGAGAAAACCCCAAAGTTTCTCATTTACGAATGAAAACACCAAAAAGAAGCCTGTGAAATTGTCATCCTTTTAATATTAACTATTTTGCCCTCATTAACACTGATATTTGAAAAAACTAATCCATCTAAAATGAAGCTTTTAAATGTCAATATAGGAAGATTCTAATGCGCACCATGTTTATGTAAAATATTTCTTAGAGCTAATAAATTATATAAGTGAATCTAAGAGCTATAGATGATGTAGCCTAAATAACTGTATTTAGGTCGAGAAGTGATTTTCCCAATGATTCCTTCACTGGGGAATTCCATCCCAGGTGCTTGCGCACCTATGACTCAGTTTGAGAGGCCATTGGAAACAGACTATGTACAAGTTGATGTGACTTCTTGCATTGTTACTAACACTCACCTATTGTCAGTCCAGCCAAGTCACAGAAATGCTTATTGCAGTTAAAGAGCAATTTGTTTCCATGAAACTGCAATTAAAGTATTACCGAGCAGCCATTTTAGATTGGCAATGCTCTGAATGCATGTTAAACAGCCAGCACCTCCCACTTGCCGAGCCTGAGATCTGACTCGCAGCAAAGTGGAACACATTCACCCACGTTGGGTACCTAGTTAAGAGGCATTTGCAGCCCTCTGTTCCATCATGAACATGCTGAGAGCAATGGCAAGTCAGGGCTGATTTTTGGAAGGTGAACTTGCAACTTACCTCCAGTGACTACTATTTGCAGTTGCACGAGAAGTGAGAAGTACTTTATGCTGACGGATATGTGCATGTCTCCTAGAGGGAACGTTTTCGAGTTCAGATTGATTCTGCGGAGAATGGACTGCAACCCGGAGGCTTTGAGCCAATCGTGCTGCAGGTCCTGACATGTTACAGCTGTGTAAACAGGGCCATTCTGTCTCCTAAATCACAACTAATAAAGCATAGGATGAAAATCAATTGATTCTGTTATAAGTTCTTTGGATGACACTGGAAAGTTGTTTAATGACTCTCTGTTGGAGTGGTCAAGCCTGGGTTGAGCCACTGAAATACCCATTTTAATTGTCTCTCTCCCCTCAGAAACAGGGCAGGGCAGCCTTTCCTGCAGATTAGCCTCGTGGCCACCAGATCAAAACCTTCTGGGGAAAGAAAGGATCTGAACTGAATTCTTCCTGCACATCTGAAGTTCAGGATTTGTTCAGTGAGAAAGGTGAAGTGCAAAGGTTTTATTGAAAATGCAAAACATTGATGTAAGATCCTGAGAGAGGAAAGGATTTCAGAGGTGGTGTTTTAAAATGCAATTAGCACTGAATTCTAACCAGCTCAGAAACCATCATTAGCTCAGAGAACAGGAGGTATTTCACCTTCCTTCTGCCTAGAAATTCCCCCTACCTGGATCAAAAGGTTTACATCCTCAACTTCCTCAGAAACAATCTTCATGAACAGTGCAATTCTTTGTAGGTTTTCTGCTGTGTTGTTTTAGCTGTAATTTTTTAAAAGAGGAAAACGTTAAAGAGTTTCTTCCTAAATTAATATTTCAATTTCTGTGAATTGAGTATTTTTGGGAACTGTAAAGAGAAAATCTGAGGACAAACTGAATTTACACGTGAAGATTCATTCTGAAAACTGGAAAGGAAATTGCTTGTTTTGGCTGCTGTTGTATATCTTTTTATTTAAATAAGGTTTGGTGGAGGTGGGTGTATCTTAAATTCTACATATCTCTTTAAGGCCTTTGACTCAATTTCTATTATCAGTCATAGGACTGACACTTTCCATAAAAGCTTTACATCTTGGAATACAATGTTTAGTCTAATAACTTTATCTGGGAATTTTATAATGCTTTGTAAATGTATTTACATGTGAACATTTACAATTAAGAAGTTCTTACACTTGTTTTCTCACCGAGTCCTCACAGTAATCCTCTTAATTACTATTATTGCCTCAGTTTTACAGATGAGGTCACTAAAGTTCAGGGAGCTGACTTAGTAAGCAGGGCCAGGACTAGAGTGAGGTTATTGGGTACTCTGTGGGTGCAAAATGCAAGGGGATACCAAAAATTCAGTAATCAACATAATGTTTTAAGGCGATATTTAAAAAATAACAGAATCAATGCAAAAACATCCATGATGTACGAAATTTACAATTTAAATCAAGGCAGGATCTGTCTTACTTTCCTTTTGGCCCAGGTTCCAACGTGGCTGGGCACGGTTATGAAGGCCCGCGGTGCCAGAACTGCTATTTGAACCCTGGCATTTGGGGCATTTCCGTAGACTTGACTTATAAATTGTTAGGCTGCAACAATGATATACTTTATTCCATGAGCTGTAACTTGGTTTTTTCTTCCCTTAAAAAACTAATTATTGCACTTTGTCTTTATCCAGCCTGGAATGCCAATTTCTTCAGACTGCCTGCCTATCTTAGCCTTGCTCTATAAGAAATTCCTTTTGACAATTCTCAACTACTTCATCATGAGTAATTAAATATAATTGATCATGACTCTGCCCACAAGTTGTTGCTGAGGAAAAAGAGCAAGACTTTAGTAATCATATTAGTTCAGAAAGCAAAATGGATAAATACATCCCATACAAAGTAGTAAATGACGTGTTTAAAATATCTGAATGACCTGTGGATTTGAGTCTGTAGATAATATTTGTGGTGAATTTGAGTCTATAAAAGTAACACATACTTTTATAAGTATAAGCGAAGTAAATATACACACACAACAACTTTAAAGAAAATTTTTACATGTTCTAGTGTGGTGTGAAAAGAAGACATACCACAAAAGAACTAATATTCATGTTTGCAGTTTTAAGATGGGAGAGCACAAAAATGTTCACATGGAACAGATTATACCTTTAATTACATCCAAACATGATTCTGAGCTGGTATTCAACACTTTGTTGGCTGTACTTCCTATTTTCCCATTAATTGCTGGAGTCCAAAAAGATACCAAATTTGTAAATAAATTGCTATCACACGCCATTGAATCCAAGCTGCCTTTATTACAAAGAGAAAAATAGTTAAGGAAACATTTCTACTCAATTGAGTAAAACACTGTTTTGATGTTGATGTAAAGGTTAAGCAAAAAAAATGACTTTTTCTTGGCTTATATTCTTGACCACAGTGGATTTTGGTGCCAGAGTACTGGTTATCAAAGCCCTTAATGTCTGTATGTTACTTCATGGAATATCTCAGCCCAATGGCTCTCTGCAGTCTATCTTTTAATCTTTTATTCTGTTCTGTGCAAAATGAGACTTAAGTTAGCCAATATATGTTTTTTCTGGTCTGAAGATTATATTACCCTTCTCATTGGATATCAACGGTTGTACATATACAGTATTCTCTTTAGGTTGTGAGGACCTGGAAAATATGCATAGATCAATCTATGCATTCAAAACTATAAGAATTGATTACAGCCGAAACCGGTTTGGCTCAGTGGATAGAGCGTCGGCCTGCGGACTGAAAGGTCCCAGGTTCGATTCCGGTCAGGGGCATATACCTGGGTTGCGGGCACATCCCCAGTAGGAGATGTGCAAGAGGCAGCTGATCGATGTTTCTCTCTCATCGATGTTTCTAACTCTCTATCTCTCTCCCTTCCTCTCTGTAAAAAATCAATAAAATATATTAAAAAAAAAAAGAATTGATTACAATGAAGGAGATAATGTGTATTTGTTATGTGTATAATGTGACCTCAGCTCATAAAATCAGTAAGTTAAGTCTGTACATCCCTGAGAGGTAGGCAGGATTTGTACCAGGTAGTGAGGCTGCCAGACCCAGGAGCTCAACTTCTTGGTTATACTGCTCTATAGTATGACCAAAAACCACCATTCATTCCAGGTTTTCGGCAGATGCCATCCATAGCCAGAGCTGCATAACCAGTCCAAGCAGCTGTCTGAATAGTGTTTATCAGGATTTTTATTTTTATTTTTTGGTGGGGTATAGAGTGGGAATAGATGTTTATAGAATTTAGAAAATAAAATATTTTAAAATTCTAAGCTATGGAGATATTTCTATCATGAGAACAAGGGAGTAGGGAGAATGGAAGGAACAACTGCCTAAATAATTTGCTCTTCTAGGAAGGATTAAAGGGCTGGAGTCTCTTGTTGAGATTGTATGCGCTCCCCAAACACCCTGGCCACACACCCCATCTACATGGTTTTGTTTGTCTTATTTCACTCCTGTCAACAAGACCCTTTGCCCTACCCACACAGGATGCTGTTACTGTGCGTGGTAAAACTCAAGCTATGCTTTTGTGGACTGCAAGGCTGTGACATCAGGAGGTTTCCGACATTAGCAGTGTTGGCAGTTTTTAAAAGTTGATATGATACAGCCTTTGGTGACACTTCACAGGTGTGTCAGGGAGAGCTGAGGTGAAAGGAAAATTGCAACAGAGAAAACGCAGACTCCAATGTTCTTGATGAAGCTCAGGGTACCACGGTGGAAACATTGCCTCTGGCTTGTTAAATCTAACCCTTCTGTTCTCTAAGAGTGGAGTGGAGGCACCAGGGCTGCATGGGTGCAATTCACAAAACTACATCTGGTACCTTATTGTGTAAAAAATTGTGAGGTTTTTGTTTGTGTTTTTGTTTTTTAACCCTCTTTAGTCAAACATTATAACCTTAGAGGAGGAGAGAAGATTCGGGTGACTTTGGAGCTCTGGAAAGGCAGTTTGTGCTGTGGGCTCAGTGAAGGTATAGCTGTAACATTATTCTCTCTGCGTTACATTTTATGTATTTTAGTCCAGAATTTGATTTTCGACCAGTCCACCGAAGGATTCTGCCTCTGGAATGCCCCTGTTTTGCATGCAGATGGCAGGTTAATGAACTCATTACTGTGCATTTTATCCTGCTCTGGACAGATTTGTGACATTATTTTTTCAAAACAAAAGAGGGTTCTGCCCTAGCCAGTTTGGCTTAGTGGATAGAGTGTTGGCCTGCGGACTGAAGTGTCCCAGGTTCAATCCCAGTCAAGGGCATGTACCTCGGTTGCAGGCTCAATCTCTGGCCCTGGTTGGGGTGTGTGTGTGGGGCAACCAGTCCATGTGTCTCTCTCATATGGATGTTTCTCTCTCTCTGTCTCTCCCGTTCCCTTCCACTCTCACTAAATAGTCAAGGGAAAAATATCATCGGGGAGGATTAAAAACAACAACAACAACAGAACAGAACAAAACAGGGTTAGGCAGTTGGTTGGGCCTGATGAGAATTGGGTGACTAAGGGAAAAAATATATTTTCCAAAACACTACTAACCTGCTCAGGGTTGCTGCTTAAATGTTCTATAAAACTATCCCTACTCTCTCCATTTCCCCCCAAAAGGTCTTTGATTTCCCTGCATTCTTAAAGATTTTTAGAACCGTGTCCACCCCCCCCCCCCCCCCCAAGGTGTGTGGTCCAATTCCATCCTAAGACTAGGTGATTCTGAGCTTTCTTTCTGATTCCTTGGGCATCTGTGGGCATCTCGTGTGTCTTTGTAACCTTTTTAGCTGCACTCACTTTTGCCATAAGGGATATGCTATGCGAATTAATTATGGCTTATTTACCTTGTATTCTGTGCTTTGTACTTTTGAGGATGAAGGCACCCATGCCTCGCCATTCCTTCCCCTTTTATTTTAAAGTATGTAATAAAGCACATATTACACTGTAATGCTAAGTAAGCACCAAATGGAGTTAGGAAACTGAATTTAATTCTAGTCCTGAAGGGAAGTCAAATGGAATCTGTGGTTAAATTTGTCTTTCCATTTGAATATTAGCCATGGGCTAATCATTTAATTTCACTACCTCCTTTTGTCTATCTTTTAAATAGGAACTTACGAATAACAGCTATATTTGCCAATACATTCATTGTCTTCATTAGAAGGTAAAACGGGCTTTAAATTCTCAAGATGGTACTCTTTTGGAGTGTAAACACTGAAACAATAGAAAGTATAGTAACTAGTAACTTCTCTCATTTACAGATGAGTTATAAGGTCTCAAACTTACTTTGAAAATTATGATAGCTAACTCTTGCCTGTCTCTAATGGAGGGGAGTGATGATGTAGATTAACCCCAAACAATGGATAACAATTTATTTTTGGTTTAGAATGTAATATGTAATTTTTTTTTTTCATTTTGTGAAAAGTCTATTTTTTTTAGCAGATTTAGGTTCACAACATAATTGAGAGGAAGGTACAGAGATTTCTTATATATCCCTACCCCCACACATGTATAGATTTCCCATTATTAAATGTATCCTCAAGTTTGTTATAACTGATGAACCTACATTGACAGATCATAATCACCTAGAGTCCATAGTTTTCATTAGAGTTCACTCTTGGTGGTGTACTTTCCATGGATTTGGACAAATGCATAATGACATGTATCCATTATTATGGTATCATACAGATGATTTCCATTGCCCTAAAAATCCTCCATGCTCTCTGAATTTACCCTCCCCTACCCCACAAACCCTGGCAACCACCAATCTTTTTACTATTTCCATAGTTTTGCCTTTTCCAGAATGTTATATGGTTGGAATCATGTAGCCTTTTCAGATTGACTTCTTTCAATTAGTAATATGCATTTAAGGTTCTGCTATGTCTTTTTCATGGCTTGATAGCTCATTTCTTTTTAACACTAAATAATATTCCATTGTCTGGATGTACCACAGTTTATCCATTCGCCCGTTGAAGGACATCTTGGTTGCTTCCAAGTTTTTGCAATTATGAGTAAAGCTGCACTAATCACCCATCTGCAGGTTTTTGTGTGGATATAAATTTTCAATGATGTACTTTTCGGGAGCATGGTGATATTGCTTTTGTTAGGTAAATGTCACACAAAATTTGCAATTCCGTAAACTCAGTCCATATGCTGGTAGAAGGTAGCTCAGAAAAAAAATGAACATTTATTTTATTTTATTTTTTAACTTCTTAAAAAATATATATTTTTTATTGATTTCATAGAGGAAGGGAGAGGGACAGAGAGATAGAAACATCAATGATGAGAGAGACTCATTGATTGGCTGCCTCCTGCATGCGCCCTACTGGGGATCAAGCCCACAACCCGGGCATGTGCCCTTGACTGGAATTGAACCCTGGATTCTTCAGTCCACAGGCCAACGCTCTATCCACTGAGCCAAACCGGCTAGGGTGCACATTTATTAAATAATGATGCGGACCATACATTTTTTCTTGTTATCCCCAGTATACAACTTTGAGGCAGATATTACTTCTTCTACATTTGCAGTCAAGGTATCAGGGACTTAAGAGAGGTTAAATAATGTGCTCAACTAGAGTTATTTGAAAAGGTGAATCTGACTCCAGTGCCCATGGC
>NW_027223753.1:65483198-65723198 GCF_028538775.1 Myotis yumanensis
CAAGGGAATGGATTATACTATAAAGATATTGAAGGTTTCTTCTAGTTTTAAATATTTTGTGGCTCTCACCTTTGCGCTTCTATTAAGAATAATAATGTCTCTGGAGAGATATCATTGCAGGGGCATCACTGGACCCTTCTTTCTTACTAGTATTGTCAACATCTTTTCTACAAGAAACTCATTCCACAAAGCAATAATGGGAACATACTTGCAAAGTCACACACCTGCTCTTTTAGCCCTCCAACTTTCCTCCTTTTCTCTTCTCATTCATTGATTCATTTATTCATTCAACAAATATTTGCTGAGTGCCTACTAGTGGCAAGCACTATTCTAGGCACTGGAAAGCAACTGGACCAAACACATCTTATGGAACTTATGCTTGAGTTAGGGAGGCACAATGAACAACTTGGTAAATAAAGGAACAACATAGTTTTAGACAACAGTACTTTCTACAAGGCAATACAACTAGTTGATGATGTTGCTTTGGTTAGTGACCAGGGAAGGATTCTTGGACTGGGTTTGAGTTGAAAACTGAGCAAACAATAGCAAGACACAGAGGCATTTCTCAGCCCTGTTTTGGGACACGTGTCTCTCACTCAGGAGTTGAGAGCCATGTGTTGGAGCCACGACTATTAATTTGTTGTAATATTAATGAACGGATAAGAGTGGAGCCCTCTGGTGTTTATTGCTTATGCTCTTTGGAAGGTCTCTATCTCCTTCGATGCACGGCCAGCAAAAGTAGAAACTGTTTCATAAGGCCAGTCATTTTTTTTAGCCTTTGTATAAGTTATAACCCAATGGTCCAGGGGAGGGTTATATAAACAGACCTCATTTTAAACTCCAGCTCTGTCACCACCCAGTAACCGTATGATATCTTGGAAAGTATTAATTCGTCTTTCTGAGCCTCAGTTTTCTCAACTATAAAATGGGGATGCTATGGTGCCCATCTTGGAAGGCAGTATTTCATGGTTAAGAGCACAGACTCTCAAGCCAGACTATCTGAATTCCTACCTTAACTTTGCTGCGTAGTATGTGGCCTTAGGGAAGCCTTTAGCTGGCTGGGTCTCAGTTTCCTGATCTGTAGAATGGAGAATGTGGTGGTGCCTTCCCCAGCGAGTTGTTCTGAGGACTGGAAAGCAATTATAATCCTCTTGTGTGGAGGGGCTTTCCCAAGAAGTAGGCCCCAGGGAAGTGCTGCACACATTGCAAGTATTATTTCAGTATTTTTTAAACAAATAAAAAAGACTTAAAATAGATATGTATTAATTTTAGAAAGAGAGGAAAGGTGAGGGAGAGAGAGAGAGAAACATCGATTGCTGCTTCCTGCACAGTCCCTACAATCGAGCCTGAAACCCAGGCATGTGCCCTAACTGGGAATCAGACTGGTGACCTCTTAGTGCATGACTCGATGCTCAACCATCTGAGCCACACCAGCCAGGGCTAAAAAGGACCTTTGTGAAGATTAAGTAAGAAAATGCGTACGAAGCCAAGTGGAGTCAGTATGGAGATACAAAGCCTCATCCGTTCACTCCTGCCCCCACCTCCGGCCTGTCTGAGGACTGGGCATATGGTCAGTGCGAGGTCTATATGGGTGGGGACAGCTCACTCAACTTTAAAAACTATGGGGCACTTTCTGGCCCTCAAGGTTTATATTCTTCCTTTGCAAGTAGAAGCTGGTATTGATTTCAGAGCTTTGTGAGGGGAGAAGTGATGTTCCTTATTTACTAACATTTACTTGGACTGGTATCTGGGACACCCCAAATATGCTATGAGTCATTCAGAGGATAACGAGATCTATCGCACTGTACAGATTACTCACTAATTTGACATTTGGGGATTTTTTACAAAATGTTAGGGAACATTTGACAAGATGCAAATTGCTGCATCCATAAGTACATTTGACTCTGAGGATGGGAGGCACGCTCCCCTGATGTGGTTACATTTGTTTCTAGCACCAGCTGTTGCATCCTGACAAGGTGGCTTGTTTTATTTCCTCCCCTAAAGAAGAAAGTATTTGAATTTTGCTCTGAAAACATAACTAAAACTCATCAAGCACCTACTATGTTTCATTTAGTCTTTACTGTGATCCTGTAGGTACTTATCATTAGCATCTTTATTATTTAGTGAGAACACTGGAGTTCAGAGATGTTAAGCAACTTGCTTAAGGTCACACAGCTCTGAAGTTTCTATGCTAGAATTTGGACCAGGGGCTGCCTATCCCCAAAGTCTGGGTTCTGCTATAGCAGAATGCCTCTCACACCACCAGAGCATCATCTGATTCTGACTCGCTTCTCCCACAATGAGGAGGTGTGAAGGAGAGGAACATTTCTTGGCCAGTCCTTTGTTTTAAACCACTGGGCAGCATCTTGTTTGACACTGTTTCATAAGTGAGGTCTGAATGAGCTGGTAATCTTATCATGACATTGTTTTCAAAGTCAAACAAGGAAGACTGTGTTAAGGGAACGAGAAGGGCCCTCCCAGGCCCCATCCCCAGGAGCAGTTATCGTGGTCACATTATTTTTGGCATTGTACCATACCGCTGAGGTTTTCCACTCCCTGTCGGGCGGATTTTCTCCCTTTCCTATCAGCTTCAGGAAAACAAAGGGGCATGTGTATAGGATCTGGATGTGAGGAATATAGGATGTCCAAGAAGTAGGGGTAGGGACCTTAGGGAAAGGTTGGATTCTGGGCCATAGCTCTTGCGGGAACCCAGTTGAAGGGAGGAGCTGTTCCAAGAAGAGGGCCCCCAGTGAGGTACTTACACACTCAAAAGAGCAAATAAATGCCTCCTGGTTCCAAGGGCCACCCCAAAGCCACACTCTTCAGTTACCATTTTAAATGAAAGACAAATATCTGAGAGATGCAAGTTAAAACTATGATGAGATATCACCTCACACCTGTCAGAATGGCTGCTATCAACAAATCAACAAACAACAAGTGCTGGTGAGGACGTGGGGAAAAGGGAACCCTCATGCACTGTTGGTGGGAAGGCAGACTGATGTAGCCACTATGGAAAAGAGTATGGAGTTACCTCAAAAATTAAAAATGGAACTGCCATTTGACCCAGAGATCCCACTTCTGAGAATATATCCTACGAAACCTCGAATCATCAATCATAAAGAATATATGCACCCCTATGTTCATAGCAGCGTATTTACAATAGCCAAGACCTAGAAACAGCCCAAGTACCCATCAGTAGATGAATGGATAAAAAAACTGTGGTACATTTACACGTTGGAATACTATGCAGCTGTAAAAAAGAAGGTACTCTTACCTTTTGTAACAGTAAGGATGAACCTGGAGATTATAACAGTAAGTGAAATAAGCCAGTCAGAGAAAGACAAATGCCAAATGATCTCACTTTATGTGGAATCTAATAAACAAAATAAACTGATGAACAAAATAGAACCAGAGGCACAGATACATAGAACGGACTGACAGATGTCAGAGGGGAGAGAGGTAGGAGGGACTGGATGAAAGAAGGTAAAGTTATTAGCCAAAGAACATATATGCATGCACCGTTGGTGGAATACAGCAGTGTGGTGATGGCCAGAGGGACGGATGGCCAGAGGGAGGGAGAGGCATGGGCCTGGTGGAGGTGGGCAAATGGAGGGAAAATGGGGGACATCTGTAATAGTGTCAACAATAAAAATAAAATACAAAACAACAACAGTCAAAACTAAACTTTAAATATTATACTAACATAAATAGATAGGTAAATAAATAAGTAAAAGTTTTAGTCTAAAACAATAAAAGAGACAAAAAATACAGGGTTTCCTTCCAAAAATGTATACATACTTTAACAGCTGATAGCTCAATTTTGAAAATGAAATGTATTTTAATAAACACTGCCTTTATAATTATTCAAAGTGTGTGTATATATTTTTTTCGGACACTCTATATATTAAATAGGAGGTAAGAAAGCCCTAAGATTTTTCATACATTTCCTTATACCTTTCCTATCTCTGTTGGTAAGTTGGGCCTGCCCAAAGGAATAGTACGTTTTTTAAAACAGAGATTGTGTGCTCTGTCCGCTTCTTCCTGACTGCTTGGTAGCATTGTGTGTATGTAAGGGCTTAATAAATGCTTCTTGAAATGAAAATGATCCTTGGAACAAAATCCATCCTGTGAATTTTAATACTTTAGTATTTAACACTGTAAGAATTGATAGTGACTAAGTTCTTTCTTTCTCTAGCCTTGAACATTTAAAACAGGTTTACAACACTTGATTTTTAACAAACAGAAATAATATACAGGGATACAACTCAAATATCTGAATCAGAAGGCTAGAACAGGGGTTCCCTACCTTTTCAACCAGGGAAGTTCTTTTTTAATGTTATGAAACCTTCATGAATCCTTCCATATGATAATGGTTGTATTTTTAAGGTCTATTAAATTGGGAGAAAACTACAATAACAAAATATTTTGTAGTAATTTTTATTTTATTAACTCCAACATCTAAAAACTGGAAAGAAAAGAGTAGTATGGCTTGTGTCCTATTTTATAACCTGCTTATCAGCTGGGAGGTAGGGAGTGGGGTGGACACAGCTTGAGCTTGGAAATTGGTGGGCTAAGTGTTTGGCGGTATTTAGCTTCTTTTGGTTTCTTCCTCCACTTCCTTTTCTATACAGTTGAAAGCCATAGCCATGTTAGCAGTTGCAACCCAATTAAGAGTGCTGATTCATGCCCTAACCGGTTTGGCTCAGTGGATAGTGCATCGGCCTGGGGACTGAAAGGTCCCAGGTTTGATTCCGGTCAAGAGCATGTACCTTGGTTGCGGGCACATCCCTGGTGGGGAGTGTGCAGGAGGCAGCTGATCAATGTTTCTCTCTCATCTATGTTCCTAACTCTCTACCCCCTCCCTTCCTCTCTGGAAAAAAAATCAATAAAATATATTTAAAAAAAAAAAGAGTGCTGATTCCAAATGCAAACTGATGAAGGGCTGGGTTTATTCTTCTGGGACTTCCTGCTCCAGAAGTGGTCCAAGTAAAACCGGCCCCACTTGAAGTCTTTACCACTGTTAGAATGGTCGCCTAAATGTCATCTTCAGAGGCAGGGAGACAGCATGGGCTAGTGAGTCAAACACCGCCTTGCTCATCCAGAGGCCTTGGTACTAAGTCTGGCTCTGTTTCCAGTTGGCTAACCAAGCCAATTCAGCTCTCCGGAGTACCCTGAACTCATCTGTAAAGTGGGAGATGGAACTAGATGACCTCGGAAGGCCCATTTGTAGCCTACAGATCCCCATCAATGGTCCTGAAGCACCCGAGCCATCTAGCCGGGGGCCAGGTGCCACCCAGCGTGTCCTTATGCCAAGCCCACTACCTGCACAGACCAGCTCACGGAAGGTTGCACTCAGAACTTTGCTCTGGGTCTCTCTGGAAAAGGACATTTTTGGTGTCCTATTATTAACCTTTTTCCACGCTCTGTTTTCCAAGTTTAGGTTGGCTCAGCAGAGATGAACATGGATTGTTTGGATTTTTGCCCAAGCTGTTCTCCGAGCCTGATAGCACATTCATTACTCCCTACCCATGGTTTCTGCTAAATGACCTCGTTAGTGCTCTAATTACATGTTGCTCTTCAGAAAGCCGGGGGTGGGGGTGGATGAGTTAACGAAGGCTGAGGACTGAGATGGAGTACATTGTAAACATGCTGAATGACGCCTACCTTCCCCTGGCCTGATTACCCATGGGGAGTTGGAAGGGAAGCTTTATGCTTCTTTGTCTCCCCTTCTTCTATCATTACACATTAAAAGATAATAATAACACATACAAAATGTGTTGGTGATAGTTGGCAATACATGAATTTGAAAGCTGGATAGTAATATCTTTATAATTTGATGTCCATAGAATCAGAGAATTAAAAAAAAAACCCTAAGGGAATAAAAATGAAAACAGATATTGAGTGCCTATCATGTGCGCATACAGGTTTTTGTTCATCTTACCAACAATCCTATGGGCTACTTATTATGCTTGATTTATTAATGACGAAGCAGGGTCAGAGAAGTTCAAGCATTTTCCAAAGATGCAAGTCAAGTATGTGGCAGAGTTGGGAATTGAAAGCCCAGGTATGTCTGATTCTAAATCCCAATATCCCTTGCTACCTCTCTATTAATTAACTCACTCATTTACTCATTATTCAACAAATATACTCCACCTCTATCCTATGACAAAGTATAATCACAAAATTTCAGAGTTTCTATATTACTATTTTAAACTCAAGTCTACAAATTCCTCAGGTGACTTTAATTCAGTGGTGTCTTCTTCGATCATAATTTCCTCTGTCCTCTCAGGCTTCTTACACTTCTGCCTTGAGGGACAGATCACAGATCTGAGATTCAGGATCCTGGTTGGTATATTTAAAGATTATTCTGAGAAAACTTCTGTTTTTCAGGTAAGGAAACTGAGGTTCAAAGATTTGTTGAAGTGGTCAACTTTTTACTACTCCACATTCCAGTGGTGCCAAGAGTGCATTTGTATTTATTCGGAGTGTTGAGAAAGGAAGATGGTGAGCCATGACAAATAACAAAGATTTTCACCTCCAGCAGCCTGTGCCCATGAGGAGAGGTGCCATGCCCACTGCACACAGAGGCTGATTAGCAAGTGACTTTAACTTTAGCTTGTTAACTACAAAACCACACGGGTTTAATTTGAATGAAAGAGAACCCATCTTCCAACCTGGGTCTCTGAAGTTGTAGGGTTTGCTTTTGGGTAGTGTTTAGGTGAACTTGTAGAGTCAAATACTTTCACTTATCCCAGTGGAATTCTCTCTGCCACGTTTTTAAAAAAAGTGGCAAGTACGATATGTTGAGTGATGAGGAATGTCCACACTTATGAAAAAAATAAATGATGTGATAGTAATATTAACAGGATTCAACTTTCACCAAGTGATGAACTTTCTTAAAACAGGGGGGTCTAAACCATGTGATTACTAATTAGCGTTTCAACAAAGAACTTGGAATTTTGCAAACCAAGCATTTAAGAATGTGAGCATTGTTTGTTTGACAGACTGTCGAGACACTTGTGCAGGCTTAATGTATTAGTTTATTCTATAGCAATCAAGTTGTTATTATAACTACAAGAAGACGGAAAAATAAGACTTCCACAGTCAAATCAGCCATAGGAAAGAGGCGAAAAACAAAACACAACTTTGAGCTATTTCCTGAATCTATAGTATATTTGCCGAACTGGGGGTGTGAAACAGCAGGAAACCATTACTGCATGTGATCCTAGTTTTAATGATTCCACTAGAACATAATAAACCTATAATATGTATGCCTTGAAATAAATTATAGATCCCATAGTAAGAGGCAACCCCTTACTCCACATTTATCAATTTTGGAGAACTGCTCCTTTCTTCTGCAAATAAGTCATTAAGCTTCATGTTTCACCACAGAACAACTTTGGGAAGAATTATTCAAACCTTCTGAAGCAATTCATTTGTATTCCTCTTCTATTTTTAATAACCAAAAACATACACAGGAGATGCACATATACCTCTAGAATTTTTGAATGACTGGACAAAGCACTGTTAAAAATTCAACAGCACTAATTACTAGCTGAGCAGTATAAAAACCTCTGAATAAATGTCAGCCTAGGAGATAAGCTCTTATCTTAATCTAATGACTCCACAGACTTAATTTGTCAGGCCAGCCTCAATGATGAAAAACAGGCTTCTAGTCTCCAGTGTGAGCAGGGACATCGTTCCACATCTTTGAAGTTGGATAGTAATACCATCAGTGTCATCCTATAAAAATCTTGCCACCAAGCCAATTTAATTCTTATTGTTCTGTTACACTAATTAAAGTTGTTCCACCCCCGTTGGACAAATATCTAAAAGTGAAGTCAATGTATTTGTAGATTTGCTACATTTTGAACTAATCACCCTCAACTTCCCATGTTTTGTGCATTTTTTTCATACAGCCGGAACAACAGGGACCATCTATCTTTCTATGGGGAAGCTGAGATGTCCAGAAGAACCCATCAATTCAGAGGAACCCATTCATTGAGAAGCCATGTAGCAAAGTAGTTGAGAGTGGATCTTCTGAGGCAGAAACACCTGGTGGAATTTTTGCTCTGTCACTTATAAGCTGTATGACTTTGGGTAGATTTCTTAAACTTTCTTAGCCTCAGCTTAATCATCTGTAAAATGGAGGGTAATCATGGATATTATGAAGGTTAAATAAAATAATGCTTGCTAAGTACTTAGAGTGCCAGACCTTTATATTTAATTCAGTTCAGCTTTCATTCATTCACTGACTTCATTCATTCATTCATTCATTCATTCATTCAATAAACAAATACATAACAAGTCTATG
Source organism: Myotis yumanensis (assembly GCF_028538775.1). Taxonomy (NCBI): domain Eukaryota; kingdom Metazoa; phylum Chordata; class Mammalia; order Chiroptera; family Vespertilionidae; genus Myotis; species Myotis yumanensis. Next base: position 65,491,513 of record NW_027223753.1, read on the forward strand.
GCATATGCTAGGTGATATATAGGGCATATGAAGAACCAAAGGGCAGAATCTGTTGCCTTTGAAGGACTTTGTATGAACTTGTATCTTGAGCCTGACACAATCAGCTGATCTCACTACACCTGGGCAGGAAATTCTACAGAATTACCAAGACTTTCCACTTAAACTTCGTTGTGAACCTTGTTGCTGGTTTTCCAGCAACATGGGGATGTAAATTTCCATCACAGAGGTCTGTTGTGCAGATGACATGAGATAATGTATTGCGGACAGCCAAATGTTGGTGGCCTTTCAGTTCCCTTCCTCTCTTGACCCAGAATCACACGCATGGTACAAGCACATCTAGGGAGGCCTCTTTTGTCTTGTTTCATCCCATTCTCATCAGTCAATGTATATTCTTTCCAGCATCCTGTCCTTCCTCTGCCCAATTCCCTCTTCACTACTTGGATGGCACCTTATTGATTTTCTATTCTATTTAATGCCACTTGGAGATATTTGTTGAAATTTGTTATTTTGTTGATTTCCTTCATGGAATGCGAGGACACAATTTCTTTAAAACCTCTTGAAATTCATGCAGGTACTTAACAAGTGTGTGCTGAGAGTCTGTTACCTACTAGGAATTCCACTGGGTATTGGTGTCCCCAATATCTGAAAGCTACAGTCCCTACTCTTTAGAAATGATACTGTGGTACGGTGAATGCAGTGACAGGCTCCTCAGGTGCAGTGAGAGCATGATGGAGTGGGGGAGACATTCAACTCAGATGGGAACTCACTTGTTGATGGTTTTACAGAGGAGATGACTCTTGGGCCCAGCTCTGCAAACTACATAGGAGTCGCTTGGTAAAGACAGAGGGAAAGGAAATTCCAGGTTGATGAATCAACATGAGCAAGTGGAAGAAACTAGTTCAGTAGAAGAGTGAAGGGCCTGGGGGAAAGTGGTGGGAGATGAGATGGAAATGAAGGATCCCCAAGATCTTCCATGCTGAGAGTTAAAATTTCATCCTGGGAGTGACAAGAGCCATTGATAAAGTTTAAGGAAGCTGTTAGTTCTCATTAGCATGTATCGTGGGCTCAGGAATTGGGTTTGTGTCTGTGTTCTCCTGCTTCTCACCACTTTCATGGTCTCTTCATGATCTTCCTTCCACCTCTGAGGCCAAGATTCACTGAGCGCCCTGGCACCTGCCCTCAGCATCCCTCTTCTGGTCTCCGGTCATCACTTGTGACTCACAGCTCTCTGACTTCCTCTGCTCTAACGACTTTCTATTCCATCTACACAACTTTTTCTCCTGTTACAGCAGGGACTGGGACTGCTCTGCCCTTGAAGCCTTCAGCAGTGATGTTCTCATTCCTAAGTCACTTTCTCTTACTCTCCTACCTTCTCCTTCCCTTCCAAACCTCACTGATACATCCATTGCTCCATCCTTCCTACCCTCTAGTCTTCAGTCCTTTTAACCTCCTTTATTTCCTACCCTGCCTAGTTAGAGTCCCATGGGAATTTCTATTACTAACTCTGTTAATCCCCCTCACTCCTAATATTCAACTTCAACCATTTCCTTCGCTGCTTGAAGAAAATGGAATAACCTTGGCTTATTCCACTTATCACTTACAGTATCTGGTTTTCAGTTGAGCTCTTAGTTTTGGCCCTTTCCTCAACTCTCATAGACTTCCTTTCTCATTCCTTCCTGACACACAGTTTGGGGTGACACCTGTTGGAGACAGGTTTGGTGGACATGCCTCCTATGCCCTGGGAACTTCCTTTTCAGCAACTACTCCAGCTCCCACTCCAACCCTGCCACAGGTGTTTGGAAAAGGGTGGACATTTGATACTGAACCCCAGTGAGTTGATCTATTGACCATTGGCCAATCAGATTTTCTTTCTACAGTCTGTTCCTATATTATTTAAACAGACTGCACTTTATTGTCACTCCTTTCAATGTATTTCTATTACTTTTGACCAAAAAGCTTTGACAAGGTTATTGTAGCCCTCAGGTCTCAACCTACTCCTGCTCCCCTCACTCTCTTTATTGAATTTTAGTAAGAAAATAGAGAAGCTTTAATCAGAAATCCTTCAGTTCTCCTCCAACTGTTTTCATCTGTATTTCTTACTAGTTATATCCTGTCTTACAGAGATTCCTCCTACTTGGGTTCTTTTTAAAAACACAACTTCAGTTTATTTACATTTATTAAGACTTATTTCTGCTACTTTATTTTATGTTTTCTATTTACCATGCTTTATATCTTTGTTTTCTATTTTTCTTCTTATGTGGGTTGATTGAGTTTCTCTTCTATTGGTTTGGAACTTACACTTACTGTTGCTATTCTTTTAATGAATTTTCTTAGACTGTTAACATTTGTATTCAAATTTACATTTTTTTCCACCAAAATTGAAAGTTAATCAGTGGTTACATCATTCTCGTCATAGAAGCTTTAACTTTCATCTTACTAAGGTTCCATCAATCCCATAGTAAAATTATCTAGTACTGGAGTTATACTTTATTTATAAATAAGAATTATTTAGATTTACATACATGTTTTACAAGTACCCCTTGCCCCCCATTTTTTTTTCTTCAAGATTAATTTTTTACCCTTACTGAATACATCTTTTAGTAGTTTTTTTGTTTTTTAAGAGCTTGGGGTCATTAATTTTTTTGAATTCCACCTGTTGAATGGTAGTTTGTATAGAATTTTGTGTAGAATTTCAGACTTGGGATTTTCCCTTGACACTTTAGAAATCATTCCATAAACTTTTATAGTCATCGTTGTTATTGAGGTCTGCTGTCAATATGATGATCATTCCTTTATAGGTCCTCTCTATTTTTATTTATTTATTTTATTTTTTAAAATATATTTCTATTGATTTCAGAGAGGAACGGAGAGGGAGAGATAGAAACATCAATGATGAGAGAATCATTGATTAGCTGCCCCCCATCAGGGATGGAGTCTGCAATCCCAGCGTGTGCCCCGACTGGAATCGAACCATGACCTCCTGGTTCATAGGTCGATGCTCAACCATTGACCCACTTAGACTATTTTTTTTAAAAAAAATCCTTATTGTTGAAAGTATTACACATGGACTATTTTTTTATTTTTTAAAATTTTTATTGTTGAAAGTATTACATATGTGTCCCCCCCCCCCCACCCCGAAATTGACCTCTTCTAGCCGGCCCCTGTTTCCTCCTCCCACCCCCCACCCTGCCATCCCTGGGCCTTTACCAACCTATTGTCTGTTTCCATGGGTTATGCATATATGCATCCAAGTTCTTTGGTTTATCTCTTCCCATCCACCCACCCCCGACTTCCCTCTGAGATTCCACAGTCTGTTTCATGCTCCTATGTCCCTGGATCTATTTTGTTCATCAGTTTATTTTGTTCATTAGATTCCACATATGAATGAGATCATGTGATACGTATCTTTCTCTGACTGGCTTAGTTCACTGAGCATAATACTGTCCGGGTCCATCCATGCTGTTGCATATGATTAGATTTCTTTCTTTTTTACAGCTGCGTGGTCATCTCTATTTTTAAATCTCTGATTCTTTTATGTTTCCTCTAATTTTGATATTGTGTACTTTCACTATGATGCATATAGGTGTGGATTTTTAAAATTTTGCCCTTTTGGCACTTGATGGGCTCTCTAAGTATCAGAACTGATGACTATTCATTTTTGGAAAATTCCGGGTTAATATCTCTCTGTACTCCAACCCATCCCCATTCTTCCTAGTCTATTGTTATGAAACTACTATTTTGAGATACATATTGGAGCTTTTTAATCATTTCTTTATGCTTTTCAAATTTCCTTTTTTTCCTCCCAGCTTTTTATTCGTTTTGATAGCTTCTTGGGTGGTTATTTCAGTTCTCTGTACCAGTTCACCTGCATCTAACTTTTTAACCTATCAAATTTTGTATTTCATAAATATTTTTAATTTTCAAGAAATTTTAAATTTCCAGATCTTCTGTCAGGGACGTTATTGTTTCTTTAATTTATTTGGGAAATTAAAACACTACTCTTTTTTTTACTACTCATTTTAATGTTCTTTTTCTACAGCTCAAATATCTCTATTTTCTTGCGATTAACTTCTGTTTTCTGGTTTATTGGCTCTCTCTCCTTGAAATAGATTTTTTAAAAATACATTTAAAAATTCTGTTTGTGAACTCATCCTTTCATTTTCTTGGGACCCGAAGTCCTCCTTGTGGGGATGGTTTCATGGCTGCTTAGGCCCCAGTCCTAGAGCCTATTTCTGACCAAGGTTACAATTGTGATTGGTTGGTTCTATTACCCTGCAAAAATAGGTCCTTCCCCTCAATGCAGTGTGGAATAGGGTCCTAGTTCTATTATAAGAACTCAGTGTTTACCCTGTTTATGGGCTGATGACTTCTTCTTGGCTCCAACCTTGGGCTGATGGATGGAGTTATTTTGGCGACCATTAATGACTGTAAGCACTATCCTGATTTCTAGCTTTGGATGGGTGATTTGCACCCATGTTATGCACTGGATATTCAGCTTTAGTTTTCACTTAACACCCTGGTTTCCCATCTGTTTCTCTTGTTTTCAACATCTCTTTTTAGGGAGACCTGTCTGGTGTTTTAGGTTTTTGCTTTGTTTGTTTGTTTATGGAGTATATTTCTTGAATTTTTAAAAATGCTTTTATTTTTTTAACTCAATAGTGTATGAAAGAGTTTAATATGCCCTTTTTAAATAATACATACTTTGTTCCTTGCAATTCATATTCACCATACTTATAAATTACATTTTACTTTCTTATTTACAATGCTTAACACATTTATATTTATATCTTTTCTACAATATAGCTGTTTTAGTATTAATTTAATTTTTACTTTTATAAAAGCAAATAAATGTATATTGTTTTAAAAGTTACGTAGTACTAAAACACTTATAATGAACTAGAATAATTTTTCTTCTCATTCTGAATTTTATGCCCAAGAAATAATTACTCTCAAATCTTCTAGCTCTTCCCCCTGATATTTAACTTCATCTACAGTAATAAAAGAGAAACATGCAAATTAACTATCACTTCATCACTCTGCCACTCCGCTACACCCACCAGCCAAACAGAGCGACTATGCAAATTAACCCAACAAAGATGGTGGTTAATTTGCATACACAGGCGCAGAGCGAAGACAGAAGATGACTAAAGATGGTGGTGGCCACGGAGCTGGAGCAAGCATGGAGGCTTGGGTTGCTCCCAGTGACAGAGGAAGCCAAGCTTCCCACTGGCCCTGTACTCTGCTCCAAAAGGGGCTGGGAGCCTAGGTCGCTGGGGCTCCACTGAAGAAGTGGCTGGGGGCCTGGGTCACCCCTGGCCTCCAACCAGCCCTGGCCTCTGCTCGAGGAGCTGGAAAAAAAAAAAAAAAAAGGAGGGGCTGGGACCAGCCAGAGCAGAGAAGCCAAGCCTCGCTGCTGCAGCTGGACCAAAGGCCTGGGTCCTGGGTGCCGGAGGAAAACCGGTGCCGGCAGCCAGGGGAAGGAAGGCCTATTGCACGAATTTTCGTGCAACGGGCCACTAGTATTTCTAATAATAGCTGACACTGCTTACCATGTAACAGTTACTGTTCTAAGTGCTATTAATGTATTTAATCTAAATAATATGCTTATATCTTGACTGATAAATTTTAGGAATATTTGATTGTATTTTTGCTATAGTAAATAAAAACTTAACTCTACACTTCTTTTTTCCCTTCCACATATTTGTTTAAATAAAAAAATTTTAGTTTATTATGCACATGCAAATGTTGTTCAATGATGAGCCAAATAGTGCATTACAACCCCGTTTCTTTCCTTTTTCTGCCCTTTATTTCTCTTGGAAATGACAATTGCTTTGTTTTTTCCTTATGTACCTTTCTATATATGGTTGGTCAATTTTCCAAATGTTCCAATATCTCTACTGTAAATAAAAAAAATTTGTCCAAGTAAAGTAGCTCTAATTTTTCTAGAGAACTTCTCCCAGAAATTTGCCTCTCCTGATCCAGTATGGACTTTTTCTTTCTGGAAGATTGCATAAATGTCATTATATGATGCTTTTGCCTCTCTTCTGGTCTGTTTTTTGGATTTCATGTTTTGTTTTGTTTTTAAATTTATTGTTTTGTTGACACATACTTTCCAATAAGTTTCTAAAAACACTTTAATGTTTTAGTTGTTGTAAATTTTAAGTGTTTTTATTCTACTTCCACATTACTGAAAAGTTAGAAATAGAATTCTAGATTGAAAATTATTGTCACTTAAAGTTTTATAGACATTGCTCTACTCTTCCAATGTCTGTTACTACTATTGATTAGTCTGGGTTGGTTTCTTTATAAGGAGCCTGCTTTTCCCTATCTGGGAAAATTTTGTGACCTGCTCCTTAATCCTACATTCCACTAGATCCCAAGTATTCTGAACTGTCATAAGAACAAAAGTATGGTGTAAATATTTTTTGGGGGATGATTGTTTGGTAATGTTGGTGTTAGTAGTGTTGTCAGTTCAAACTACAAGTTGGTTGTTTAATCCTTTGCTATTATCATGGTTTTAAATTTTTTGGACTTACTTTATGGTCTAACATATGTACTATCTTGGTGAATGTATAATTGCACTTGAAGTTATTGGATGATGAATTGTATAAATATTTATACATATCAATTAACTAATCTTCATGGTGTTATCAAATCTTCTTTGTATGCACAAGCATACCTTGCTTTATTACACTTTGCTTTATTGTTCTTCACAAATATTGCATTTTTTACAAATTGAAGCTGTGTGGCAGCCCTTAGCAAGTCTACTGCTGCCAAGCAGCATTTTCTCACTTGTTTCTGTGTCACACTTTGGTAATTCTTGCAATATTTCAAACTTGTTCATTCTTATTGTATTTGTTATGGTGTTCTGCGACCAGTGACCTGTAGAATTTTTTAGCAATATAGTATTTTCAAATTAAGGTATGCATATATTTTTAGACATACAGTGTAATGCCATTGCACACTTAATAGACTACAGTAGAGTATAAACATAACTTTTAAAAAATGTTTTTATTAATTTTAGAGAGGAAAGGAGTGGGAGGAGAAAGAGAGAAACACCAATTGGCTGACTGGGAATGGAATCTGCAACGAGGGTATGCACTCAGACTGAGACTTGAACCAGCGACCTTTTGGTGCAGGGATGATACTCAACCAACTGAGCCACACTGGCCAGGGCAAACATAATTTTTATATGTTCTAAGAAACCAAAAAATTCACATGACTTGCTTTACTGTGATATTTACTTTACTGTGCCTGCACTATCTGAACCTGAACCATCTCCAAAAATGCCTGGAGTGATCTTTTTCTAATTGTTCTATGAATTGTTAAGAGAGTGGTATTTGAATTTGCTATTATGATTGTGGTTTGTATAATTATCCCTTTAATTCTGTCAATTTTTTCTTCATATTTTGAAACTCTGTTATTATACACATACAAATTTATGATTGTTATGTCTTTCTGATCAATTTACTCTTTAATCATTATAAAATGTCCATGTTTATCTTTGATATACTCTGTGCATTGAAGTTTATTTTATCTGTTATTAATATAGTCCCTCCAACCTTTCTATGCTTACTGCTTATATTATACATTTTTACCTATTTGTTTTCAATCTAGGTGTGTCATGACATTTAAAGTATGTCTCATATAGATGTTATAGGGTCTTGCATTTTTTAAAATTAATTAATTAATTAATTAATTGTTAATCCTCACCCCAGGATATCGTTTTCCCCTCTGTTTTTTTTGAGTGGAAGAGAGGGGTAGAAACAGAGAGAGAAATACGTCGATTGGTTGCCTTCAACACCTGCCCTTGACTGGAGCAGGCATAGAGAGGCTGGTTCTATGATTTGGAAAAGCTTCACATTGGATTCAGCTGCTGCTCCCAGGAGGATCTACCACTGATGAACTGAAGAACTAACTGTTGGTGGGGTGATGCACCTGGGAACCCAAAACAGACAGGAAACCCACAGGAAGCAGCAGGTAGCAGATAGGAAGGAACAAGCCCCGATTTCCTCCTCCAGCTTCTGTCTTCCTCTAACATTTCCTATTAACAGGCCTTTATAGGAAGTTAACTGGCAAAGCAAACATGATGTTTGCAAAGTCCCAGCCCAGCATCACGAAATGGAAAATACAAAAGTGAGTTTGGAGCTGAGAGAAAACAACTTAATAACTGGTCCCTTTTCCTATGGTGTTGTACATCTTCACATATCTTTCATTTACAGATTTCTTCTTGGACTTGCTTGTTCTGCTCAACTTCCATTCTCCTCCATATTCCTTGCCTCTTATTAACCTTTTGTAATTAGCAAATATCACAGAGCCTGTCATAGGGGAGATAGGAGCTACTCAAAATATTTGCTGGATTAATGATAATACAAGAGAATCAATGATAAATGATAAGTGACAAATGATTAAGTGACAAATGAAGTGCAGACTTCAGTTGCCATATAGGCTCAGTGGAGAAGGGAGAGACTACCATGCACTTGGGTGGCCCCTAAAACTTCACAGATGAGATGAGCCTTGAGCTAACCTATGATAAATGGGAAGGGTCTAAATACATGGAGAGAAAGATGCATTCAAGGTGGAGGGCATGGTGTGAACAAAGACTTGGAGGTAGAAATGAGCTACATGCCTATGGAAGACAGGCATGGCTGTAGCTGAGGCTTCCATCAGGAGTGAGAGGCGGGCTTTGGATAGTGGCCCTTTAATGATTGGTTATACTGTGGAATCTTAAAGGAGCATGGAATATTGTCGATAAAGAAGAGGCATAGAAGGTGTTTCAGGCATGAGAGAGTCGTGGTGAAGGCTACTGAATCAGAGTGCTGTGCAGGGCGGTAGGGGTAATATTTGTTGCTCAGGTCTTAAGCATGTATGTGTAGCAGAATGGTGCTTCTGTTAATAGGAATCAGGAAATCAGAAAGAAAAACAAGTTTTACAATTTTTTAATGGTTTTGGGATTTTGATTATACTGAGTCCAATTTGAGAAACCACTTGCAGAATCAAGGAAGTGCAGAAAGAGCTAGAAAATGAACCAGGGGAAGTCAAATTGTTTTCTTGGGGAAAAAAAAATTCAGGCCAGCATGTGTTCATCATTGTCTCTGCAAGGATGGGTAACAGCAAGAGGTAAGCAGTGTGCATTTGGTTTAGTTTAGAGTCAGCACTTGAAATTAGGGATAGACCAGTTACCTATCACTTGACACTACCCCTGACCCATTTCCTTGAATCTTGTTGAGCCATCAAACTATTTTTTCTTTTTGTGGAACACCTTCCCTACCCTCCGAGAAAGAACCTTTGCCTATATTTTAAATTGTGGCAAAGCCTTCTATCTGTTTACTAGGTTTAAAATGATACAAATGATAAGATTTATTTTTTCTCCTTAGTCTTGGTGCTCTTTCTTCTTAAAGGAGAACAAATTTAGCAGAAAAAATATTTCTGACACCTTCCAAATGGAACGATAACATATTGTTGAGAAAACTAAACCCACTTGGTAATCAGACAGGTGGACATGTTCAAAATGCTCTAGTTTCCAACCCCTTTAGAGCATTCGCTACACACATACACAAGGGGGGTTCTGTTTCTTTCTTTCCCTGTTAAAGCATTTCTGCTGTTTTTAGGAGAAGCCACGCCCTCTTGCCTGGGGCCTGGGAAAGCCAGCCTCACTTCTCTCACATGTAACTTTAGCAAACCACTCGGGCTGCCAGGCACATTGGAGATCCTGTGGGGGCAACTCCTCAGAGACCAAGGGCAAGATAATCAGTCCAAGGAGACAGTTAATTTTAGTACAAAAGAGGTTAGATGTGATTTATTTCCAACACCAATGAACCAAAAGAGCTAACAATCATCGGAACAAAACACAGAACCATCAAATACTCCAGGCAAAAATGGCCTGTGTCAGCTGACATCGGTGTCCTCGTCATCGTTAGCAAGGGAGACAGGCTTCAGTGGCTCAGGAGCTGATGTGGAGGACATGTTTAAGTTGTCTTTATAGGAAAAGGGTTTGAATCATCAGAGAGTTGGAGAAATGGATTTGGAGACAGGAAAGGGAATAGGAAAAGAAAAGAAGGCAAGAGAGGACAGGAGGGTTTTTATAATAATATCGTAGCTCATTCGTCATTCCCGTTCATCATCATTATCTTCAGAAAGCATAATGCTAGGACAGGATCCATGCAACTTGTGCTGCCTCTTAATCATCCTGTCTCAGCTGCTGCAGGAGAACCCTCTCCATGGCTCTACCTGCTGTGGAGCAGAGTGCAGCACACCCACCACCAAGCCCAGAAATGCTCCCTCAGAGCGTCTCGCCTCCAGGATGGACCCCTAGGCAGGTGAATTGTTCTCAGCTTGAGCAAGGTGTTCCCTTGCATTTGAGCCAAGGACTTGTCATAGGGCATTGCTCATAGTCCCATTGTTGATATTCATTTCTGCAAAATAGCTTAAACAGCCTCTTTTCCTGTTTCTGAGACTCACACAGCATCTGAATCTAAGGACTTGGAGGAAAGCCTCTAAAACCCTTGTCAATGCAGGATGAGGGCTCAGACTGGAATGCACAAAGTCCTAGACCCTTATTTTAATGAGGGGAAAGCCCTGGATCCTTCCTGTCCTTCTCTCTAGGTCATTATTTACCAGAATACTTTGGGTCCTGAGTCCTATTCCCTCTATTTAATCACCCTGTCTTTTCTGCAGTCACTACGTCATCATGCACATAACTTCTGTTATTGCCTTCACATATGGCACATTAAACATCCCTCAGTCTCCACTGAGTAGGACAATGGCTTAATTACCTGTAAATCTCCTGTCCCTAGATCAGCTCTTGGTATATAATATTGAGTAAGTAAGTGAATGAAAGAATGAAAGCCATTTATATTGAGTGAATAGCAATTACATTGAAAACGAAGCTGTCCATATCTATTCCTGGCAAATAAGAAAGGAAACATTGTGAGACTCTTGTATGTGAGAAGAAAATTAAAAAACATCTTTCATCATATGCAGAGAAGAAGACTTGGGGAAATTGCTTAGACTGCTTGAACGGGACCCAGGTCTGGAGTGGCATTTAGATCTGAGCCCTCATGTGTCTGTCTAGGGCAGTGATTTTCAACCTTTTTGATCCCATTGCACGCATAAACTAATTACTAAAATTCTACGGCATACCAAAAATATATGTTTTTTGCCAATCTGATGAAAAAAAAATAGGTACATTTTGATTCACTCACACTGGATGGCTATTATTGTGTTGGTTGTTGCCATTTTTAAAATTTGACAAGGTAAGGCAAAAGAGGCTAGGGCTCCTGACTAAATAGTCAGGTGTGGCATGCTTTAAAGTTCGCTCAGCACACCAGCTGAAATCACTGGTCTAGTGCATGTTCCAAAGCAACGATTTAGAGCTCACGTTCTCTCTACTTGCAGTCACTCCTTCCCTCTTCTTAGGTTTTCTATATTGCTCCTACTGACAGAGATCATAAGATACCTTAATTGTTCTCAGTTCAAACATCTTGGCCTGTTGTCAGACCAAGTATTCAATTGTAGGGTTCAGAAAATGCATTTCCAGTGGGCTTAGATTGGGCGGGCCAGATACTCAAGGGGGAAATGATTTAAAAAATATCAGGGTGTGTTTGGCAAACAGGAGAGCAGTCAACTACATTTGACAGTGGTTGAGGAGAAACTGGATTTTCTCCCACAGGCGTCATTGTAGCCCCTTCTCTTGAGCAAATGGTTACCAGCAAATGGTCACTCAAAGCTTTGCTAAGAGTGCTCATCCTTTACTGTATTTTATTAAAGCCTCAGGCATGTGCCCCTGCACCCTCTCTGCCCTGCTCATTGTTTTGGCTACAGAGCTGGGGAGCAAAGCTGGCATCACATGGGGAGTTTCCATGTGTGAAGGTCCACATCCTTCATTCACATCCTTCAAGGGTTTCCCTGAACATTTTCTGATTGTGTTTCTGAGTACATGGTGTCAACAGCTCTCAGAATTGTTAAGTTTTCTATTTATCCTCAGGCCAGGAAAAGGCACAGATCACTGCAGTGTAAAATTACCAGTGGTTTTGACAGTGACCTAGAAGAACTCTAGAATGAATGAAGAAATTTAGCCTTGAGAGCTGAGGTCCAGCCCCAGGCTCATCTTAACCAAGAAGTTCTGCTCAATTATACAGGCCACAAGAAGTTCTGCTAGTCCTGAAAATATTGAACTCATCCAACTTAGGTTGGGTGGTGTTGACTCATCTTGATGAATGGCCAGTTTCAGACACCAAGTACTGTATTTACTTGTTTATTTCCTTCTCTAATATATTCCTACACAAACTTAATTTTGAAAAGTAATTCTATGAGTTTTGAAAATTGCTTTTTATTTCTTTTGTAGGAACTCTCCAAATCAGCACAAACTCTTCTGAAGTCTTGAAAAGATTAGTTGGAATAATTAAAAATGGCCAGATTTGCTGAAAATAGAAGGAAGGAACATTTCTTTGGAATTGCTCTTGCACAGCCTTTAGAGAGACAGTGTTGTAATGGGTAAGAGTTCAGGCCTGAGAGCTGGACCATCTGGCTTGCACCACAGCTCTGCCACTTCCTAGCTATGAATCTGTGAGTACGTTACCCTCTATGTGTCTCAGTTTTATCGTGGGGATGGCATAAAAATGTCTACTTCCCACACCTGTTGTGAGTTAATAGGTATGAAGCACTTAAAACTGTGCTTGGCACATAGAAAGTATTCATTAAATGTTAGCTACTATTTTTAATTAGATCATAACTTAGAACTGTTGCAGATGTATTGTGAATGTAGAATACAAAGTTAACACTGGGAAGTAGAGAAATACATACTGAAAAAGGGAATTGTGCAAATAAACATGGTACAGTTTAAGATAGTTGTATTTAAATTAGGAGACAATTCTTATGTGTCTCCTTAATCTATCAAGCATCCCTTAGTCAGATCCCTTCTTAAATGACCTTGAGCTTTCTACATCAAGTTCTTAGTGATCACAAATCTTGGTGAGTAGTCATGTCTTAAGTGTAGTCTATTACTTTGCTTCCATGTTAACTTCTTCAGATATAACCTAGGCCCTGGTCATTTGTTCACTAATTGCAGGAGGTACACATTAAGGTTTCCAGAGCTTCACTGACTTTCCTTAGGAGATGGGAAGTCCAGTATCTCCAACCTTCTTCTCACAAAATTCTTTCTTTATTTCCACTCTCAGGTGCTTATACATCTTCAGCATGAATAATAGATTTCCAGGATTACAAAATCTCCTTTTGGAACTTTGAAATACAGCATCCATTGTATTTTGGTGCATCAGTTAAAACTTCCACTTTAACATTTTGTTACATTTACAAACCCATCCTTTCTACCTCGTCACAGCATACTGCATACAGAACGTTTTTCACTCCCCAAGCCTCAATGTTAAAGCAACAAAATTAGGGGTAAATGAGAAAGGATACTAACATTTACCGAGTTTAAGTAATTTTCCCAAAGACTAACATAATTAGAAAATGGCAGAGCCAGAATTCCCTTCCAGATCTGTATGTCCTAAACCCAGTTTCATTTGCTATAAGATGAGGTATTTATTCAAAACCTATCCAAGAAAAATGCTTTTTTTTTGTATTCCTTCTTCCTTAAACTCTCTTGAGTATATTAGCCATTCTCTTAAAATGCAGTTAAATTTTTTTGTGTGTTTTGGGTAAACTCTCCAAAATGTCAAAAATTTAGGCATTTCCTTTTCTACCTCTTCTACCTCATGAAATGAGGATGAGTAACTTCCACTTTATAGCCTTTGAGGGCTTTAATAAAAAAAAACTATAAAATTAGTGACTTCACACACATTTATTAACTTGAGGATGTGTTTATGAAGTTGGTTATATATATTTGAACTTCATTCTTTAAATTCAATTTGTCAGGTAAAATAAAATTATGTTAGTATGCATTTATAATTTATTTCTTCCCTGATATAAATCTGAATTTCAGAAACCAAGACATGGCTTTTGCTTCTTAACTCCTATCAGGGAAGACACAAAGAAATAGATCTTTCTATTAAAATGCCTTAAAACCAGTTTTTGTTCATACTTAGACACATCCCTATGAAACTTCAGAGCACCAAGAAAAAAAGAGAAACCCCTAAGAGATTCAATGCAGGAAAAGACGGGTTACCTTTTGGAGAATGAGAATTAGAATGGCTTTTGACTTCTTATCCACAACATTGGATTCTAAAAGAAAATGGAATAATATCTTCACATTTCTGAGGGAAAATGATTTTGACCATAGAATTCTGTGCCCAGCCAAACCACCAATCAAGTAGAGAGGGAAAAATATATCAAAATATAGGAAATTATAGTTTATATTTCCAAAGAAGATAATTGAGAGTGAATTCCAGCAAAATGGAAAACATCATGAAAGATGAAGGCATGAGATCCAGAAAATAATGGCTCTACCCTACAAGGGAAGCGGGGGGAAGGCCCTTGGTGACAGCTGGGCTCCAGAGCTGTCTGGATGGGAGCAGAAATTCAGAGAGAACTCGGTGGATGTCTCAAGAAAGAGATTGGTCCACAAGTGAAAGTACAGTGGTGGCAAAAGTAGGTTTGCAGTTACATTGTAACATTCTTTTGAAATAATAAAGTTATTATTAATAATCATAACCTGTGTGTCTTTTTCCATTTGAACAACTGTAAACCTACTTTTCCTCACATCTATATTTATAGTATTATAATAATTCTAGTGGCCCAGTGCATGGATTTGTGCACATTAGAAGGTGGCCAGTGGGGCAGGACTGGGCAAGACAGGCTGGACATGCCCTAGAGCCAACCTCTTGTGGGGCCCTCCCTGGCCAGCCACACCTAGGGAGGTGCCACAGCTTGAAGGGCGTCTGCAGAGTGAGAGAGGTCCCTCTGGCAGTGGGGGTCCCCTGGCCTGGCCTGCAGGGATTGGGCTGAAACCGGCTCTCTGACATCCCCCAAGGGGTCCCTGAGTGCAAGAGGGCACTCTACAAAGTTGCTGTCATACAGGGAATGGAATGCAAATGCAAGTGTGCAGTAAACCAGATCCAGATCCGGGGCCAACAGTGCCCCAGCAACAACATAACCCAAGGCCAAAGGTGGAATCACAGGTCCGCAAGGAATTGGGCTCCCTCCTTTGTGGTTGCAGGGAGTGTCACCTGAGAACTGCTGATGCCAAGTCACCACAGCTCGGCAGCTCCTGCATTGACGTCTGCCCCCTGGTGGTCAGTGAGTGTCATACCTACTGGACAGTCAGCTGATTGTCTGGTTGCTTAGCCTTTTATATATATACTAGAGGCCCAGTGCACAAAAATTTGTGCACTCGGGGGGGTAGGGAGGGGGGTCCCCCAGCCCAGCCTGTGCCCTCTCGCAGTCTGAGACCCCTTGGGAGATAACGACCTGCTGGCTTAGGCCTGCTTCCGGGTGGCAGAGGGCATGCCCAATCCCTAGGCTATACAAGAACTATCTGGAATAACCTTCGTGATTTGAATCCAGGCAATGAGGAATGGAAACTCATGCTTCTCTCTACCCAGCTATGAACTTTTGGTTTTCATGTACCATTTCCATTTTGCCTTCTCACTCCATGTACCACTGGTTTTACCAATTGTTCTTATGATTGAATTTGCGACTGCGAGAGACTCCTAAAATGTTGGAATTTCTCTTTCAATGACATATTTTATCCTAAGGAATGTGTTGGTCTGGGCTGAAGCAATAGTCCTAGGGAAGATAGCCAACTTACTAGTACATCTGATAACAGCGTTGCAGTAGAGTACTGTAATCTGCTGGCTTCAGAGTGAGCATGTGGCACTGACCGAGACCTGGAAGGATGGCCAGGAGCTGGGATGGGCAAGCAGGGTACCTGCCTCATAACTCAGAGGAGACTAGTGGCTAGAAAGCGTTTCCCCTTTGCTTCTTCCTATAGTCCACAGCTGGGTGAAAT
Organism: Myotis yumanensis; assembly: GCF_028538775.1. Lineage (NCBI taxonomy): Eukaryota > Metazoa > Chordata > Mammalia > Chiroptera > Vespertilionidae > Myotis > Myotis yumanensis. Next base: position 65,507,420 of record NW_027223753.1, read on the forward strand.
TTTGCTCATAACTGAACTTCTAAGTCTGATAGTCAAGAGCAAATTTTGGCCAGATGACCTTTATGGACATTTGTGTTTACTTTGTGAAAGTGAAAGCAACAATAAGAATTATAGGAATTTAATGAATTTTAGCAGTTGCTTAAGTTTTCAATTTTCTTCTTCTTCTTCTTCTTCTTCTTCTTCTTCTTCTTCTTCTTCTTCTTCTTCTCCTTCTCCTTCTCCTTCTCCTTCTCCTTCTCCTTCTCCTTCTCCTTCTCCTTCTCCTTCTCCTTCTCCTTCTCCTTCTCCTTCTCCTTCTCCTTCTCCTTCTTCTTCTTCTTCTTCTTCTTCTTCTTCTTCTTCTTCTTCTTCTTCTTCTTCTTCTTTTTCTTCTTCTTCTTCTCCTCCTCCTCCTCCTTTTTTTACAAAATGAATTTGCAAGAGATTTATGTGTAGGGGTGGCTAGGACACTCACTAAGAGAGCCTCACATACTAATTTATGGTATGTAGAGATCGGGAATTTTCAAATGAGCCCAGAATTTCTGAAGTCATTCTGAGACCTTCTTGAAAGAACACATGGCCTCTGTAAACACGTTACTATGTGTATTCCATCATTTGCAAGGTAGGTTCCAACACTACATCAGAAAATGGGATTCCGGGGGTCAGAAGTAATACAGAAGGTCATCAATGGGTCTGAGAGTCACCTATTCACATCAATCAAATGGGAAGTTACTTCTAGGGTCCATTTAGCTAGGTAATAAAAGGAACACTATTTCTCTAATTCATCAAGTTCCTGGTTCTCACACAAGTTCCCTCAAGTTCTTGGCAGGACATACCCAAGACTAAGAACTTGTAATGTTCCAGCAGGAGAAGGAAGGTCCCTGATAAAGAGTCTTGTTTCTTATAGGTACTTTTGGGATTCTTCATTTTAAGGCCCTTGGAAAGCATTTCATTATATGTCACCATTTTTCTAAATACTGATTAGTTTTTTCACTCTGATGGAGTGGAGGTTGGAGATCAGGTTGGGAATTGCTACCAAGCATCACTATGGCCTGAACTCTATAGCACTCTACCTTCATCTCTCCTCACTTTTCTTTTATTAGCTGTGTGGGTAGCTCTTCTGTAGAAATCCTTCCATGCCCTTCGGTTAGACTTGGCACCAAGCGAGACGAGATTTTCAAGCTCCCCAGCAGCAAAGCCTCAGGCTGTCACCAGGGAAGCCGCACCTGGGCTGGACCCATTTGTACTCATGGCACTGGGTCCTGCACTATCTGTGCAGCCCTAAAAATAGCTCTCAATTAACATTGCATTTCAAGAATTGGAAAATTTCCCAGAAGTCCATTCTTTTTTTCCTTTTCTATTTCATTACATTTTGCAGTAATAATACACAAGCCTACAGAAAACATGACGGGTAATGAAAAAATGTAATTAATATAAGCAGTGTAAAGCATGTATTTTTTTCTCCGTTGTCCTTGCAGAAAATTGCAGCTTTAAACAAGCAGGATGTGAAAATGCATAAAACCCCCCTTTAATCTGCTGTGGTTTGTAAATATCTTATGCAAAACAGTTAAGTCAACTGTCAGATTTTTTTAAAAACATTAAGTCACATATTCTTATAATAATAAACTTTTTTTCCCCTGCAGGACTAATTGAGCGATTTGGATAACTATGTTTGAGTGGGGAGCGATGGAAGGGATGGTGAGGATTTTTGAGAACAAACCTAAAAATGGGAGGAACTTGCGTTTTGGATGGCTGCTGTCTGTTGGATTCAGCTGAACAGCAGGTAAATGTGCTGCTTCTCTGTACACGCAATTTTGGTACAGGACTGGGGAAAAGTAAACATCCTTGCTACTATTTCATGCTACTACACCCCATCCCATTAATTGAAATAAAGTGATAGGTTGTGGTATATGCCGGCATTCCTCAGACCATTTTTGTTCACTTCTCTGTACCACTGGCAATATCGAGAAGTTTGTGACTAAAAGGTCGCAACAGAATTTCAAAACTGAAATGCAAAATGCTGTTTCCTAAACACCTTCCTAGGCCAGACACAAAAATGCTTATGGTGTGTTTGCATTTGTTCTTTCCTTCGTCCTTTTTAAAACTGCATCTGACGTACGTCATTGGTTATTGTTTATTTCTACCTTGTGCTGGGTTGTAAAAGTGTCCCCGGTGGCCCTGGTGTGTGTGAACTTTCAGGTTTTGCTTGGAGCTGCTGGCCTTGTCCCCTCTGCTCCCGGGGTCTCCGGTGAAGGTAGGTTCCCCAGCTGAGAAGGCGTGCCTCCCTCCTGTGGCGTTCTGGGCAGCCATTTGGAGTCCCAGATGTAGGAAATGAAATAATCCACGCTCACATAGTCACAAAGTACCCATCTGGCACCCAGGAACCTTGCACGATAGGAGCACACAGGCGTGAGCTCACTTTTGTTATGGCATTTCATAAACAGAGCTGCAGCCGGCTGGAGAAGAAGGACTTCGCGATGATAACAATCATTTTCCACTCCCCTCCCTTTCTGCCAGTTCCCTGCAACACACACACACACACACACACACACACACACACACACACACACACGCTGCCTTAACCTTTTTACTAGTAAGACACTGAGGCCAGGGAGAAAAAATAAAGGGAGATCCATCTTCTGAAAGGTAACATTTTTTTTTTCCAGAGGGTCTGAAGGAGAAATTTCCATTAACAGCTAAATCCCTCCCCACCAGCTCTCCGTCCACATGATTGTTTTTATGCCCTCCATTCCAGGACTCACAGGCGATGGTGTGAAATGTGACCAGTCAGGTCTTAGGGAGCTCACTTCCTGTACATCACCCTAAAAATAAGGAAAAGCGGCAGTGGGAGGGATTTCATAAATCACACAACTACTGCACCGCTTTCTAGTCCTGAAACCAAATTCACAGGAGAGTCTAACAAATGACCTCAACACTTTTTTTTTTTAGTTTCCTTTTAAGTGCCTGCGCCAAAGTAGGAGCAACGGAAGCCCAACCAGGGAGGTGTCAGTTAGAGAGCACCTTGGGCTGAGATGTGCATGTGCATGTGCATGAATGAAGAAGGGGTGACTGTCCCCACAAATGCTTGCTGCTGACAGTCAACCCCAAGTTATAACCACAGAGCAAGGCCGATGTGTAAAGCCAGTCGTGTTTTTTTAGAAACTTACTATTTTTTTAAATTGATTTCAGAGAGGAAGGGAGAGAGAGATAGAAACATCAATGATGAGAATCATTGATCAGCTGCCTTTTGCACACCACCACTGGGGATGGAGCCCACAACCCGGACATGTGCCCTTGACTGGAATCAAACCTGGGACTCTTCAGTCCTCAGGCCAACGCTCTATCCACTGAGTCAAACCGGCTAGGGCAGGGTGTCATTGTTTTACCAGCTTCTCTTCTATCCTCTGGCTGTAACTCTATTCATCTTTAAAAATCCAGATTTCTAAGAGACCTATTGCCCGATGACAAAAGCAAGATACCAATGGACAAGGTAACTCAGGACACTGTGAAATTCAGCCACAGGGGTGGGGCTTAAATGAAAGACCAGTTAACTCCTGTGCTGATTTGTATTATCCCAGCATTAAGATGAGGGGAAAACCGCTTTAGACATTTCACTTGGTGTTGTTCTGAACTGTAATAAAAACAGCAGGTTGCATTACCCCTCCCAAACATCACATTGGGCTCTCTCAGCAGTTCCAACCTCCCAAGAAGACATTTTCAAAGCAGCTAGATTTTCCAGCCCCAGACAGGAGAACCATCACCGAAACACAGGCAGAGCCCATCCCTGGCCCCTTTGGGAGAAGTGAGGTGCCTAGAGTATAGGTTCCTGGACTTGTGACCATCAGGAAGGGAAAAACAAATGCACCTGTCCTGGGGGAACCTGCCCGCTCTGCTCAGGGACCGCTCCTGCTTTCTCAGAGAATGGGATCTGCTTGTTTGCGAATCCAAAGCACCAAGGAGGGGGGAGGTAGCACAATGTGATGTTTGTAAATATGATAGACCATTACAATATTACAGCTTTTCATTTGGAAAGCCATTTAGGCAAGAAATGATTACTGACCCATGATATGTAAATGACAGACATGCAGAAATTAGTATTTGGGTCAACTCGTGTATTTTTCAACCATGAAATGAAAATCTCAGTGTTCACATTCCAATTCGTACATGAAAGCCTCACGGTGCTATTAGTTGACTATTGTGTTAATTTATTATTGTCTTAGTTAATGTTTTCAGAGCCACCATGAGGCTCTACCTCTACTTGCCATGCACGAATGTTGCAGCTGAAAGAGGGAAGTGTGTCCTTGTGGGCCAGCTGGTTACCTGACAGAGTTACCTGGCAGTAGCCTGACGGGTTACTTACTTTAGTGGAGGAGAAAGGACATGATTTTGAAGGAGAGGCTAAGGCTCTCCTCCCCAAATATTTTAAATATGGGATCAGTCTATCGCTTTCCTTTCCTTTGAGTTCGTAAAACCACAAGAATGTGTTAGACAATTACGCTACTATGACAAGTTCCTAGGTGCTACTGGGGACACCAAAGACTCCCTAGAGGAACTTTGTCTTTAAGCAAAAGAGACTCACTAGAAAAATAGTTCAAGAACTCAGAGGGGAAACATATTTAGAAAGGCTTCTTGAAGGAAGTGATATTTAAGCTGTTTGAAGGGCTGTTAGAATTGAATAGGTGAAAGGCAGGAGAACAGTCATTCCAGGTAGACGGCAAGAGAAAAGTCCCTGAGGATGGAGTACAGAGCCTCGTAAACTGAGGTCCCACTCTATGGAAACAGAAGGTGAATGTTGAAGAGCAGAAGGGAGAGGAGTACATATGGAGATGCCAGGTAGCAACTGAAGTCACGCAGGTGGGATGACCATTCAGGTTGTTCCTTCCCGGAATGAACCAGATTGGAAATGAGTCTGGGCTTAGGTACATTATGCAGAAATGCAGCAAGGGTTAGAGTTGGGAGAGACTGCAACAGGAAGGCCAGTTGGTAGGTGGGACCCAGCAACTTAAAGTTAAGGGGCTTTTTTTCATGTGTGTTAGGAGGAATAGCAGAGGGATCGAAAGGAAAGACCAGAAATGGAACTGTTAGAGATGTGTTTGCTTGCTGCATGCGGAGGGACAGATTTACTGTCTACCCTTAAATTCAATGGTTTTAAAGAGCACATTGAGTATATGATGCAGAGAGTAAACAGAGTAAGGAAATGCTGATGGTTTTGCCTTTTAATTTAATTAATTGGCTAGAGGGAACTCTCGGTATTTCCGAGGTGCAACTAAATCTTCTATTCTTGTAACCTCGTACATCATAGGCTTGAGATTGGGTAGTGCTGAGGTCTTTGGCTGCATTCAACAACCTTGGCCCTTGAATCTTGGGTCTGCCAACATCTTAAAGACAGGCACTTAGTCAAACCCTTTACATGGGGATTTCAAGGTCAGAAGGGGTATTCTTCCTGAGAGGGGATCTGTGTTCAGAACAGTTCTGTATAGGTGGGTTAGACCAATAGTTCTCAGTGGAGATTATGAATTTCATTTCAGGATAGCAAAGGGATATATTATAAAATATTTGTTATATAAAGGAGATATTGTGTCTGATGGGAGTTTGAAACATAAGAAACTTAGATATGCGACACCTTATGAGTAACCATCTCTTGCTATTATTATTTTTTATGCTGGACCAGTTAATGAATCTTTATTGATCTTCTATGTGCATCATTTAGGCATATTGTAGATAAAAAGAAGTATTAATCCCAGAATCTCTTCCAAATCTCAGATCTCAGACCTTGGCCTAATTTGGCCTGATAGCTTATCACAGGCTGGGGTAGGCCAGAAGAGAGTGGATAAAGCATAATATCCTGGAGGTTAGAGTACTGGCAAAAAATTATAAATGTGGTCCAAGATGAATGGTCCAACAGTGAGAGGACAAGAACCCATTCCTGGAAGATTGAGTAGGCAGGAGACTGACCAATAGTCAGTGGGTACAGATCCTGCATCCTCAAGAACCAGGCTGGAGATGAGAGGTGGAACTCCACTCCTTATGGAGGGGCCAGACAAGAGCAAAACCCTGCTTCCAGTGACCACAACTAGGTCATGGTGCTGCCTAGGGTTCAGATAGCAAGCCAGAACTCAGGTCAGGGCAGACCAGCAGTGAGAGAATCTCCACGTTGAATCATAGATGCTAGGGTTAGAGTGGCTTTAATATGTTTTCCCCTGCTGGGGATGAAGCCAGATGTGAAGGCTGGGAGCCATGCTGGATCTGACACTCAGTTTTATCATCTAATTGGAAGCACCAAAGTATAAATACATAACAAATAAGTCAATTGGACAATGGTTAACAAAGAGTATGGGCAGTGGTTCAAGAGTTTCCATAAATCCTGCATTATCTCCCTTGGATCAAGGACAACATGAGACTCCAAGACACGAGAGAGATCTTTGGGTTGAAGTGATTTCTGAAGGTTTCGTGGAAGAGCAAGAGCTGGAGCCAGTCCTTGTAGAGAGGATGAATGAATAGTTAAATTCAGTCATTCATTCATTCATTCACTCACTCATTATTTGACAAAAACTTAGGAAACCTCTGCTATGTGATAAGTGCTAAGAATAAAGAGGTGAACAAGAGAAACTCTGACCTTGGTTATAAAGATTATAGGCCAATCTGGTTTGGAGAGGCAAACAGGTGAGAATAGGCAGCTTTCAGCCCAGGACTTGTGGGTGTTCATGAGACCAGTGAGGCACACCCAGGGCCTACTTTTAAGAAGGTGCTTGTCTTTCTACCTGAGCTGCTTCTAATCCTAGTATTAATTGTGTAGTGCATAGGTTCTACCTGCCTTAAAGCTTAATCCTGAAGGAAACTAAAAATATTATTAATATAAACTCTTAGAGTTAGGGGTTGGCAAATTTCTGTAAAGATCCAGACAGTAAATATTGTAGGCTCTTCAGTTGTGTCATGAAATCTAATTCTTGCTTTGATTTTTTTCAAACATCTAAAAATGTAAAACCCATTTTTAGCTCACAGCCTGGATTTGGCCTGCAGGCTACAGTTTGCTGTCTCCCGGTCTATACAGTTCCTTTTGTCCAGAGAACAATAAGGCATTCAATGACGGTAGTGGATGATGATAAGTAATATTTATTATAAATAATATTTGTAGAACACTAAACATTGTCTGATGTTATATATATTATTCCATTTGGTCCTCAAAACAATACAACTGAACTCGGTAAGCCACATACTACCATTATTCTTCATTTCATAGGTAAGTAGATGGAGGCTCAGGAAGCTTCAGCCATTGTATTAAGTCACAGAGCCACAAAACCAGGACACTGATCTCATTCTTTTGATTCCAGAGCTTGTCCTTGACCTACAGCTACTTTGAACTCTAGGTCATACAACTCAATTATTCACAACACTCACAGGGTACTCTAGTTGTGAATCTGAATGTGTTTTGAAATCAAAGGCTTACACTTACAAAGCAAACAAACAAGCATTGGATATGGTCTGAATTATGTCACTGGTAACAGGAGAGGAGGGCTGAGTAGACTGTTCTAAGGGCTGGGAAATACCACTACATTCAATAGACACAAACCCTGATCTAATTAGTAGCTTACATGCTATTGAAAGTTATTCTAATGGTGGCACACAATAGTAGAAAGAGTAGCAGCTACCTAAATGTCATCTATACTAATAAAAGGGTAATATGCAAATTGGTCAGGACACCCTCACAGTCACGACTGGATATGCTAATTAGTCACAACCAGTATGCAAATTGACCATCGCTCCAACACACAAGATGGCCGCCCCCATGTGGCCACAAGATGGCCTGCAGGGGAGGGCAGTTGTGAGCGATCAGGCCAGCAAGGGAGGGAAGTTAGGGGTGACCAGGCCTGAAAGGGAGCACAGTTGGGGGTGACCAGGCCTGCAGGAGAGGGCAGTTAGGGGTGACTGGGCTGGCAGGGGAGGGCAGTTTGGGGTGACCGGGCAGGCAGGGGAGGGCAATTGGGGGCAACTGGGCCTGCAGGAGAGGGCAGTTGGGGGCAACCAGGCCTGCAGGGGAGGGCAGTTAGGGGTGACTGGGCCAGCAGGGGAGGGCAGGTGTGGGGGATCAGGCCAGCAGGGGAGGGCATTAGGGGTGATTGGGCTGGCAGGGGAGGGCAGTTCGGGGTGACCAGGCCAGCAGGGGAGGGCAGTTGAGGGCATCCAGGCCTATAGGGGAGGGCAATTGGGGGGGACCAAGCCTGCAAGGGAGGGCAGTTAGGGGTGATTGGCTGGCAGGGGAGGGCAGTTGGGGGCAATCAGGTCAGCAGGGGAGGACAGTTGGGGGCCATCCAGCCGGCAGGGGAACAGTTAGGTGTTGGTCAGGCTGGCAGGAGAGTGGTTAGGGGGTGATCAGGCTGGTAGGCAAAAGTGGTTAGGTGCAATCAGGCAGGCAGGCAGGTGAGCAGTTGGGAGTCAGCAGTCCCAGATTGCAGTCAGACATCCCTTGAGGGGTCCCAGATTGTAGAGGGTACAGGCTGGCCTGAGGGACACCCTCTCAGTGCACGAATTTAGTGCACCGGGCCTCTAGTGTGTTATATTTGGAGTTACAAATGTTTTATCACTAATCTTCAAAATAATGCCATGAAGTGGGTCTTATTTCCTTAATTGCATAAGTACTTTAGCAACAATAGCTAACCTATGGAACTTACAATATGCTAGGAAAGAAATGAACGAGGAGATAAGAGAACAGGTAGGTGGCCAAGGGGGATTTGAACTTGAGTCTGTATACCCTAGAGTTTTAAGGCCTCTCACTTTGTGCTATAGCAAAACCCTGGGCCATGGCCATTTGACCTTACGAACGCACCTCCACTTTTCGATGCCTGGTGGATTTAAATCAGATTCCTTCATCTTTGTATTCTGTCATTTATGAGCCAAGGCAGCCAGAGAGCACTCATTCATTAGTGCTTTACAGAGTGGGGATTGCTGAGATGGCACTTCCGGTGTCATATAATGCCATTTTCTAAAGCTTATAACTCCGAAGCAATTGCTGCATGGGTTACAATTTCATCAATGTTCAAATGCTGTTGATGTGCTGTTGGGTAATTTTGAGGCATAGGCACTGAGTTTACTTTAAAAACACTTAAAAAAGCAAAAGTCGATGCACTGGGAATGATGCACTGGTTTTAATTCCTCCTCCCTTCCTTTGGCACACTCATTCTTTCTTGCTTTATTCAAAGGGAGGCCACTGAACCTCTCTCTAGGCACCATTAACATTACTTAACTTGCATGAATGTAGCAAAATTTAAGGTTCAGAATCAAACGACCTTTCTTTAGCTCTTCAGTGATCATGGCACAGGTGCACAAAGGAGGTTTTGTAGAACACATTTTTTAGTCATTTGAAAATCATGGTACCTTAAGCATGGAGGGGGACCTTAAGAGCTTACTTTTTAAATTTCTTAAGTTTTCTGTGATTGAGAGTTTGGCCAAAAATATTTTTTTTGGCTTTAAAAAGGAATAACGAATAATGTGCAAATAGTTTTTCCTTATAAATACATTTATTTGAAGAACTTCATCATTGCATAAATTCATTTTTCCAAATTAATTTCTATTTTTTTTAAAAAGATGAAACCCATGGTTTTAATGTGCCATTAAGAAAGCTCAGTGATCACATATAATAACAATGTATTAAAAGCTACACAGAAAAGAAGCCATTTTTAAAAACCCATAACTCAACAGAATAAAAAAAATGACAGACTAGCCATTCATGCAAATTAGCTAACTCACATTTATCAGAGAAAATATTTCATAGCATTAACAACACTGTCATTTAAGAAAAATTAAATGGGGCCCAGAACCACACATTTATTTTTACTGCATTCATTATTCATTTACTCATGTCTATTCTTTTTTCTTCTTTGAATTGTAAGTTTTGAATTCGAAGTTCAGTAGAGAAAGAAGCAGATGATTTTCCCATTTTAGTGACCCCGTGGTTAGCAGCAATAAAGCAACAAGAACAAATCTGGCTTGAAACGTGTCCAAACCCACATCTCCCAGTGTGCACAAAAGGCAAAAAAAGTAAGATGTGCAGCGGATATTAACATGAGTAATCTTGGAAATCCAAATATTAAACATATGTCAAAGATTATCAGATGCACATCCACATGGCTTATAGAGATCTCTTTCATCCGAGGAGCTCCAGCCCATGTCAGTGTGCATGGGCTAGTTCTCCAGCCCCGAAGGCCTCATCAAAGCTTGGTGTATCCAGCGATGACAGCCCCGTTTCTCAGATGGGTGCTTGTAAAGTAATAAGTCCTCACTCCCACACCTTCCTGAAAGACAGCCTTATTAATCTCTACCCCCACCTGGAGATAACGTTATTTAAATCCAAGTTGATTAAATCATTTGCCCAGTAAGCTGCCCAGTTCAGGAAATTTCCTGGGGTCTTTGATTTGTGTTCTGATGCGGAAGGCACTAGAACCACACTCAACTCTATCTACAGGGCTTTTACCATAGCAATCCAGAGAAGAATGTTCCAGATGAGACATTGAGAAGTAGTATTGTCATCTCCTGGGCATTGTGCGAAGGCCATGGCTTAATTGCTTCCTTCCCTTAGTAAAATGTGCACAAAATAATTGGTACTTTCTTCTCTCCAAACTTTGTTCTGTAGGGTAATTTAAGTTATATTTGGGAAGTACTTAGGGTGTACTATCATAATAGGGAACCAGCTTAATATTTTTTTCTGTGTGTATATTGGTTGTTGAGTAGTATTTTATACAACTTCTGAGTACAGTATGACCTTAGTTTTTATTAGCCTCAATTTTGTCATCTGTAAATTGCGAAAGAAAAGCTGAATCTCAATATTTCACAATGAGATCATGTTTATGAGAAGACATTGTAAACTCTAGAGCTTTGTACAAACGTAGACTGTTATTATTACCATAAGGCACATCTACCAGAAAGAAGCCCCTCGAGTGATAACCAGGGAACTGAAATCCAATTTTGTTTTCGCATCTCTTCATCCTTGGCAAATGTCACAGATTTGTATAATTTGCAGAATCTTCACTATTAACTGTTACCCTGTGCATGCCACTTAGTAGGCAGGCTAAGTGAGGCAGAGAGTAAATTCTTACTTTTGTGCCCCTACCTTCTCAGGGAGCCTGGCACCTAGTAGGTGCTCAACAAAAGGTGTTCTGAATTAAACTGGATTGTGAAGAGGGTAGAAGGACTTGGAATGAATCAGGCAAGTGAATACAAGATACGCTGCCAGTTTGATGGAACCTGTCCAGGGAGGTGGTGTGACAGGCAGCGTCCCGAGGCACTGCTGGAGGAGTAGGGGAGCCAGCCATTCTCTATGGAGGACTGGAGTGCCCAGAGCAATTGTGATGGGGAGGTTGTCCAATGGGGCCCCTCCTTCTGCCTTTGATACCTTTTCTTACTTTCTCTTCCATCTTTTACCCTCGGAGAAGGAGAAATTGCTTTGTTTCCTCATCTGTTGCATATAGGCGTGTTCTCATTCTGTGAGGTAGAGGAAGCTTAGATTCTTTGGGGAATAGCACAGATTCTCCAGCTCTGTTCTCCAGGGGATTTGCAGGAGCTCTAAAAGACAGTCTGCAGACTTTGTCACCAAAGTTTGCGGGGAGGAGGAGACGGAACTTTAGGGAAAGATCTTAAATATGTCAGCACACACTTTTGTGTGAAAGATTTGCTTACTGAATTAGTCCTTACACCAAAATATCTGTTTTGGTCATTAAAGTAAAACATCATTCATAGTCAGAATAATCACCCTATTAATTTGTATCCTTTGACCTAGTATATTCTAGACCACATTTTGAGAAATAAAGGAAAATGTATTCTCAAGGGGTTTGACTTGCTTATGTCAATGTGTTCCCAAATACTATAACTTGATTTTCTTCACTTTGATACACCTCCCATCATTGCAATAGAAACTATTATTATCAGCTAAAGAATCTCAAAACTGAACACACTCTTTCAAGAACACAGGGTTAAATGAAAGGCGTGGCTCACTTGTCTTTGTCTGAGTTAGGGAGGGAGTAGTTACACTCAGCCGGCTCTCCTTTCTTCTTGCCTACTTATCTCCCTTCCATCTTTACCTTTATCTTTAACCTACATCTCATAAACTGAGTGTGCAAGACTATCAGTCCCTCAGAGCATCATGTACCAGGCAGAGATGCAAACAGATCTGGGGCTGCAGCCGCCGCTGCCTGAGCCATCTCCCTCTGGACGAAGGGAACTGTGCTCTGAAAGAAAAGCCTAAATGCAAAACTCCCATCTTAACTGCTTGGTAATAATTTCCTTCTCATCCTTTTCCCGGCCATTCTCTAGAAAATACATGGAAAGCTTTGCTTTTGGTTCTACGCTGCAAGGAACTGAAGAAACAAGAGAGGACTTGCAGACTATCTAGATTTGGGGTCATTGAGATAAATCACATATTCTTTTAAAAATATGTTTTTATAGAGAGAGAGAGTGGAAAGGAGAGGGAGAGAGAGAGAAACATTGATTGGCTGCCTGAACTGGCGACCTCTTGGTGCATGGGACGACACTCAACCGACTGAGCCAAGGCTAAAACATTATTCTATAGCTGATTTAGGTCAGACTATCAAAAACTAATGAAAGCTGCTGAACATGATGGCAGATCAGCCCACAAACACTTGTTTACTTTCGCACCTCTATTTTAGAGTGAAATATTAGATGGGGAAAAATGAATGTGTCTAGAATAAAACACTGGTGATTTACATGTTCACATTTTCAGAGAATGCAGTATGTTTAAATGAAAATATTTATAAAATGTTGATTTAAACATCTCACATTCCACTCCTAAGTGATCAAGGCTTCAAGTCTGTTTTACTCAATAACTCTTTGACAAAAGCAATTCACTTGTCATTTGCATACTAGTATATTTACTGGAATCAGCTGAACTGGTAAACTGTGGCCAATTGAAAAGTCAACACGTTCATTGGCATTTAGTTTATTAAAAAATGTGTTTAATTATTTAGAGACACCAACCTGAAGAATACCATGGCTAGTTAGAAGCATACATATTTTTGCTTGGGGCTTGATTTCCATAATGCAAATATTTCAAAACTGTTATTCAGAATCAATGAGCAGCTGTAGTTGGATTCGATCTTCAGAATCACAGGAGTTGGGAAGAGTATGAGAGGCTTCTTGTGCATTGTTTTTCAGACTCTCCTGATGATAGTGATTCCTGGTCCTTATTCCAGACCTATTGAATTTGAACTTCCATGGCTGGGGCCTCAGAAACTGTGCTTGTTTAAACAATGTGGTATTTTTATCATTAGGAAAGTGTGAAACAGACCTAGTCCAGTAGTTCTTAGCCCTAGCTTTGTATCAGAATTGTTTGTATAGGATGTTGAAAATACAGAAGGCTGGGTAGTGGGCGCCATGCTCTTATAAATTCTAATTCTACTTTATGTATTTAATAGAGGCCCGGTGCATAGATTTGTGCACCAGTGGGATCCCTCGGCCTGGCCTACATCCTCTCGCAATCTGGGACCCCTTGGGGGATGTTGGAGACCTGGTGCATGGATTTGGCCTGATCCCCATAGGCCAGGCCGAGGGACCCCACTGGGCCTCTAGTATGCATAAAAGATCTTTGGTTAATCTCTTTCCGCCCTTCTCCCTCCCCCTTCCCTCTGAGATTCATCAGTCTGTTCCATATTTCCATGCCTGTGCATTGAGCGTCTTCCCCCTGGTGGTCATTGCATGTCATAGCTACTGGTTGAACAGATGAACGGTTGAATGGTCGCTTAAGCTTTTACATATATAGATATTCTTAATAAGCTTCACAGGCAATGCCAAAGCAGGTTTGGAACTAGTGATCTAGTCTGACATGTCAGAAATTGCTTTCAAAACAATCTGCTTAAACATTCTGATTCAAACGTCAGCCTTTCCCTTGTTGGAGGGCTCATAATTTTAGATATTAATTTTATTTATTGGGCCACATTATGACTTCCTGTAACCTCTGACCACCAGTCTCAGTTTGCTCTCCACAGCAACAGAATAATTATTTCAAATGTGTAGCCCATAGAAGGTATTTAGTAAGTGTCAGATCTGTTCCTTTGTCCCCACATAACTGTCCTTCAAGTATGACAAATCCCATCCTGACCTATTCCTTTACAAGTGATGACTTGTAAATTATCTCTTTTTCATACAAAACATTTCCACTTTTAAGAACAATCTTTGTGGTTTTCATATTCTTAGAATTCTCATTACCTGAATCCAGACATGCAGCAACATCTTCATTGAAATCAATGTATCCACAGATATTATTGGGCATCCATTATATGTCAAACTCTGCTTTAGATACAAGGGGCCCCACAGTGACCAGAATTAAGCCCAGGGTGCCAGATTAGCTCTAAATGAACCTAGTGAGGATACAACTCTGACCCCATTGTTTCAGTAATGCAGCCCAGTGACTATATTGGCTATTTTGAGATCCTTGTCACACTGTTAGTTTAGTCTAGGTTAGACTTAGTTACTGCTATTATTATATCACCATCATTACTATTACAAACACTATAAAATATAACTTTCAGCCTGGCCGGTGTGGCTCAGTGGTTGAGCATTGACCTATGAAGTAGGAGGTCAGGGTTTGATTCCCAGTCAGGGCACATGCTGGGTTGCAGGCTCAGTCCTCAGTAGGGGGCATACTGGAGGCAGCCAATCAATGATTTTCTCTCATCATTGATGTTTCCATCTCTGAAATCAATAAAAAAAGATTAAAAAAAGATATAGAATTTACAAATTATTTCTACATTCCCAATTCTTACAACAGCTCTGGAACTTGTACTATTATTTATAATTTATGGATAAGTGTAGAGTTTTTCTTGAGATCGCATATGTAACATTTAGTCAAGCTCAGACTTGAACTTAGACTTTCTGACTCCAAATCCGGAGCATTCTTTTATTGCCTCATGGTGCCATAAACGAGGGCTTCTTTAACTATAGCAAGTGGGACAAAGTAGATAGGACATTATTTTTTCCTATTTAGTTATATGACTACTTTGATCCTTTATTCCAGTCTCTTGAGCACGTTCTCCTTGTCCTTATCCAAGTTATTAAAAACTTTGAACAGGACACAGCCAAAGAGAGAACCCATTGGCATATTTCTGAGAGATCTTTCTCTAGATTAGCAGTAAAGCAGTAACTAGCACATTGGCAACCAATTCACAACCAGCTAGAATTTGATCTACCTGTGCCATCATTCTGCTCACATGTCCTCATGTTGACATTCAACGAGATCATGAAAGCTTTAGTTAAATGTCTTGATGAAGTCCTGATATGTTATGTCTATGGAATTCTCCTGATCCACTAAAGAGAAAATGGGTTGTCTTTTAGCTGAGGGGAGCATTTTAACTGTCCCACAAATCAAGTTACTTCATTATTCAGAAGAAAAAACTCTCAAGGTGTACTTTTACATCTTGGAAGGACGCTGTAGGAACCCCATCCTGTGAGATCCAGCTCAGATATCGCCTTTTCTGAGAAGCCATTTTTGCTTTCCCCTGGCAGATTTAGCAATGTCTGTTGCTCTGTCCCAGCATACGGGGCATTTCTCTAGTATAGCACTTACCACATTACCTTATAGTTATTTATACAGTGGGGCCTTGACTTACGAGTTTAATTTGTTCTGTGACGGAGTTTGTAACTCAAATTACTCGTATGTCAAATCAAAAAGTGAACGAGTGAGACACGTGATGCTGGCCTGATGTGGTGTTCACTGTGACGTTCGCTGTGCCAACTAGCGGTGGGGTATCTGAAGCTGGCTCGTAACCCGAATTTTAGCTCGCAACTCAAAGCAAAAAATCGGCAGAGAGACGGCTCGTATCTTGAAAAACTCGTAGTCGGGACACTCGTAAGTCAAGGCCCCACTGTATTTTCTTTTCACTCCCAGTATTTGAACTTCTTGAGGTCAAGGGCTGCATTTTATTCACCTTTGAATTCTTCCACGGTAGTCCAGATACTAGTATCTAGCATATTGGTGTATATAAAAGAGTCACAGTAAATATTTGCTGAATGAATGAATGTGTGATTGAATACATATCTGAGTGTGATACAAAGTTTTCTTGTAAAGTTTTTATTAGCAAAACAACACTAATAAGAATCCTCTTTCAATTTCTTCTTGGATTTGGCACTTCTGACAGAAGGTATTTAGGAGCAATGGACAAAGCCTGATCAAGAAAGGCCAACATTCATCTAGTCTTTGAAAAGGAAGAATTAATCCTTCTCTCCCATGGAGTAGTTGGAGTTTTAAGATTAATCTTAACTCTCTTTGTAGCCTATAAAACAAAACTAATTGCAGAATTTAAAGCTTTAGAGCATTTTAGGTGGCTTGATGGGAAAGCATTGAAATAAATACAAACATTTAGATAAAACAACCATTTTAATAGTGTTATCTCTGCCAATTAATGATAATGGAAGAGCCGTCCAATTAGCTAAATAGCTAATAGTTTTATCAAGCAGAGGTTGGTAATTTAGCGCAAACAAATTCTTTCTAATTTTATCCACTTGCACACCAAGATATTTAAAGGATAACAGGGGATCCAATAAAGAGTATTGCTCAAGAAGAGCTATATTTAAATCTCCTAATGGCTATAGCATAGAGTTATCCCAATTAGTCAGAAAACCCAAGCAGTCAGTAAATTCTTTTAAGTCTCCATAATTTGGGGTAAAAATAAATGAGATACAACAAAGGTGCTGCTTGTGATCATTAGCATTATCATTGTGGTATATTTGGAAGATGGAGTGCCGTGAGGAGCGAGGGATGCACATTTAACTCATCAAAAGCAGCAATTGTGATTGTTCTGGAGTCACAATCTGTTTCACATTGAAACTTTTTGGGGGGGTTTTCATGGAGGTCACTGCCCAGCTCCCCTTTTCAGAGCAGAAGGTCAGGAGGAAGTTCCCATGCTCAGCACCACCAAGGGTTGGACTTTCCCTGTCAAACCTCCATAGGGAATTCAGGCACATAATTGGATAATTCAGGAAAATCCTCCTAGGACCAGAATTATGTTAGCATTTCTTGCAATCCCTATTTTATTTTTCTCAAGAGGATAGGCTTTTTAAAAACATCTGTGTTGTCTGGGTCTGTGAACTTCATCAGTAGAGATCTGGTCAGTTAAGGACAAAAGGCAAATAGACTGAAAAGAACCTCTGCCATCTATCTTCTGCTTGAGCACAAGACCAACTCTTTACATTTCAGAATAAATGCTGCTGTCGATCCCACATTAGGGTACTGCCAACCAAGCACTGTGATCAGACGAACAAGCTTTGGAGTAAAAAGAACAAAATGAAGATAATTTCCGAAGTGTTATCTCTGTCAGTATCAGCAGGAAAGAAGTGTTCTCTGGCTATCATAGCAACTACAGTTTACTGAGCTGCTTACTAGCTTCCTACCAATAAAGTGAGTATTATCCCTGTTGTACATATGAGTTTACTGAGGCTTGTAGGTTAACGTTGCTTGCCCCCAGAAAGGAGTCTTAGAGCCAGGATTCAGAGTCAGGGCTCTCTAACCCTGGCTCTTTACCTGGCTGGCATGTTTTCAGCGTTCTGAGTATGTTGCAGAAGGAGGATGATCCCCGTGTGTTCCAGTGGTACAGAGAACAAATACCCTGTGGACAAATACAGAATGAACTGGGCCCAGCTGGGCATTTGCATTAAAGTGCCTCACCAGAGTTCCCAGCTGCTCTGGCAGAGTGCCCAGGCACTGCCCCAGAGCCAAACAGAATGCTCTTCGAGATGCCTCTGGTTTTCGTTTGCCAAGCCTTGCCATACCAACAAGTGGGCGGGGGCTGACCTCCCAACCTGCCTCTTTCCAGTGAGACATGGAAGGTTGTGGATATTAAAGGAATTAATTTTTATTAATATCTTGTTATTAAGAGGTAACATTTAAAAAAATCTGTATTGTTGAAAGTATTCCATATGTTCTTTAAACTGTTAAAAGACTTGTCAAATCCATGGTAGAAACAATTTTCAACAAGGATTGTTAGATAGAAGGTTGTCAATGATATAAGCCACATGGAACTTGCAATTACCAAGACAGAAGAGCAAAGGCTAATGGAAAGATTTAAATGTGGTTCAGTTGTAGGGCTGAGGGCAGGGTGAGCTGAAAGAACACTTCCTTACCCAGAAACCTAAGCGGTAAACCAGCCTGAGCAAGGCCTAGTCAATATGAGGCAGCAGTCTTAATTTTGCCCCCTTTACATTCTCTACTGTTTGGTTTAGGTCATTTTGTGGAGACAGCTATATCTGACCTTAAATCCAAATATTGGCTCTGTGATGAACAAAATGGAATAAGAAGCATGGATACGTGATGTAGACTGGTGGGGAGGAGGGTGAGGTGATTGGCTAAAAAAGATGAAGGGATTAGCTAATGAACATATATGCATAGCCCATTAATTTGTACCAAACAAGGTTTTGACACACTGTTTTTAGTAGACTATAATTACCAAATAAAACCATATATATATATGAAGCCTGTTGCACAACGATTCACGCAATAGGCCTTCCTTCCCCTGGCTGCCGGCACCGGTTTTCCTCCGGCACCTGGGACCCAGGCCTTTGGTCCAGCTGCTGTGGAGAAGCCAAGCCTCTTCAGTCTTCAGTCTTCAGTCTTTACTCCGGCCAGAGCCTACAGTCTTCGTTCCGTGCTTGTGTATGCAAATTAACGGCCATATTTATTGGGTTAATTTGCATACTCATCTGATTGGCTGGTGGGCGTAGCAGAGTGACACCAATTTGCATGTTTCTCTTCTATTTGTGTGTATATATATATATATATCCTGTTACTTAAGAGCTACAAGAACATAGACTGCCTGCCTGCCTAATTGCCCCTAACCGCTTCTGCCTGCCAGCCTAATCACCCCCTAACCACTCCCCTGCCAGCCTGATCAATGCCTAGCTGCTCCCCTGCTGGCCCGATTGCCCCCAACTGTCCTACCTTGCTGGCCCGGTCTCCCCCAACTGCCATCCCCTGCTGACCTGGTCACCCCTAACTGCCCTCCCCTGCCGGCCCAATTGCCCCCAACTGCCTCCCTGCTGGCCCGGTCTCCCCCAACTGCCATTCCCTGCCAACTTGATCCCCCCAACTGCCCTCCCCTGCCAGCCTGGTAACCCCTAACTGTCCTCCGCTACAGGCCTGGTCACCCTTAACTGCCCTCTCCTGCTGGCCTGATAGCCCACGACTACCCTCCCCTGCCATCTTGTGCCCACATGGGGGCAGCCATCTTGTGCAAGGGTGTGATGGTCAATTTGCATATTACCGCTTTATTATATAAGATTTTCTATATAATATATATTTATATTTTATTTTAATTATTTTATTTATATTTTAATATGAAATGTAATTATATTTTAAATATAATGAAATTTAATTGAAATTAACCAGCCTGACAGTTTTTGTATTTTACTGGAATGTAGGACATCCATCCTGAATGTAATCACTGATGTATGTAAGTTAAAATGTAACATCTTATTTTGCGATTTTTATTTGATCCATCAGATCTATATCTCTTTTTCTCACTCCTCTTGATTTCTTTTGGGTTGACTTTTTTTTTACCAACTATTTTTCCTCTCCATTGGTTTGGAAAGCATATACTTTTCCCCATTCTTTTAGTGACTACCTTACAAATTACAACATTCACCCTTCAATTAGCAAAGTCTAATGTTAATCCACACTTTTACTCTCCTTCTGGAATAAATACTCAAAATAACTCAACTAAATGCCCTCTTTCCTTCACTTAGAGTTGACAACATATAGTTGTCATGAATTTTAGTTCTCTAGATTTAAAAAATCTGTAAGACACTTACAGCTTTTAAAGTCAATGCTTATGTTTACCCACATATTTACCACTTTTTTAGTTCTTTAATCCTCCCTGCATCTCTGATCCTTTGGTCTAGTCTGCTAGTTGTGAATTTCTCTGTTTGTGTTCATCTGAAAATTTCTATATTTTACTTTTATTCTTGAAGGATATTTTGCTGGGGATAAAATTGTATGGAAGTTTTTATTTTGTATAAAAATATTGAGAACATATTTTCATTTTTCTCTGAACTTCATTTTTGCCTTTGAGAAATTTAACCATAGTTTTGAAGGTAAATCTGTTTTATTTTTCTTTAGCTGCTGTAAATATTTCTCTCCTTTTTTTATTTTTCTGTAATTTCACAATGATGTCTTAATATATCTTTCTTTTTTCTTTATCCTGCTTGGAGTTCTTAGGTTTTGTTAATCTGTCCTGAAAAATTCTGCCATTCAGCCATAACATTTTCAATATTGTTTTTGCCCCATTTCTCACTCTTGCTTTTATTTCTAAACCTACAATTAAACAGATGCCATGCCTTTTCAATATATCCTCTTTTCTATATTTTCTATTTTTTGTCTCTTTGTTCTATATTGTAGACAGTTTATTCTGACCTATTTTCCTGTTCAATAATTCTCTCTTCATCTATGTCTAAACTACAATTAAACTCATTCAATCAATTCTTAATTCATTATTATATTTTCCTTTTCAAAAGTATTTATCTTACTTCTTCCCCTGTCCCAGTTTCTTCCTCAAATTTCAGGCTTGGCTTTTCTTTATTCTTTGACTTGGTGGGTGTAACTGTTTTATAGTCTATGTAAGATAATTCCAATATATGAAGTCATTGTGGGTCTGATTCTATCATCTTGATATTTAGACTGATTCTTGCTCATGGTGTCTTGTATTCATGGTGTCTTGTATGCCTTTTATTGTGTGCTATGCAATGTTTTTGATAACTTTTGGAATAGTAAGAGCCATAAGAGTTGTAGGTTGTTTATTTGAGTCTTAAACTTTGGTGGACGCTGAGCTTTGAATCTTGTTTTTTTCTGCCCTCCTAAAGAGCTTCAAAAGCAAATGCAGTTTCAAGGTTACTTCCTCCTAATAGGAAAATGGCCATCGGGGAAAACAGATTTGAACACAGGACTTTGATTTTCTCTTGGATTTTTACTGGGAAATTTCTCATTTTGGGGTTAATCGTTGATGATTTTGGAAGGTGTGTGTGGGTTTTAAAATATAGTTCCCCCAATTTTATTTTACTTTTTCTTCATAGAAGAGTTAATCTAAGTTAACTGGTCTATTATTATAGGAAGTAGAAT
The DNA here is from genome assembly GCF_028538775.1 of Myotis yumanensis. Lineage (NCBI taxonomy): Eukaryota > Metazoa > Chordata > Mammalia > Chiroptera > Vespertilionidae > Myotis > Myotis yumanensis. The sequence goes on from NW_027223753.1 coordinate 65,528,505, forward strand.
TCTATTTTTTAATTATAGACTTTTGTACAGCTCTGGTCATTCAATATTTGCTGAATAACAGCTATATGAATGTTCATAAGCATTGGAATCAGTTGTATAAGCTATGGTTTCTGTCTTCAAAGAACTTTTCATTTATTAGCTAAAGGAAAAACGCACACAAAACCCCCCTATACATAATGACTACGCTGGGTGATTTATAGCAAATTCTAGGTTTTCATACTTTCTCAGTGGTAGTGTAAATTAATATATGTTTTTGAAGAAAAATTTAATAATGCTTATCAAAATTAAATATGTATATATCCTTTGGCTAAATAATTCCACATCTAAGTATTTTTCTGATGTATAGCCTGTATATATTTGCCTAAGTGCTCAAAGATATGTATATGTGGATATTCATTGATAGAAGCATGCTTGTAATAAAAAAAACTGGAAATAATTTAAAGGTCGACAGGGGTTTGATTAAATTTAATGTATCATACAATGGAATACTATGTAGCCATTAAAAAGAATGGGAAAAGATTTGTATGTATCGCTATGGAATAACTCATATGAAATATATATGTGAAAACAAAGAAGCAAGAATCATGTGAGTGTATATAGTATGCTACACACACACACACACACACACACTTGCTTAGAAATTTATAATGTCTCTGAAAGGCTCTACTTGGAATTGCTAACAGTATTATATCCGAAGAGAAAAACTGAGTTCAGAGTACAAGAATAGGAAGAAAACTTTTTACTGGGTACTTTTGTGTTCATTACATTTATTATATTACTTCATTTACCATGTGCATGTTTTAGCCATTACATTACAAAGCAAAAAGTGTGAGGAAAGTACTGTATTAGCAGGTACACCATACATGTGATTGACCGACCTGCGCTGTAGTTTGGTTTGTTCTGAGAAAATCCTACGGCCTTTCTAGGACTCAGTGTTTCCCTCTGTGAAATGCTGACCTAGATGATCTCTGAGGTCTCTTTCACTCGGGCATTCCCCATCCCACCTGCTAACATGGAGATACTCTGATTACAGAAATACTTCAGTCAGGCAGTACTTTTAAAGATACTTTGGCAAGTGCAAGTATTAGTATTGATAGTTATTGGTTGCTGAGAATGCTAACATTCTTTTTGGTGTTCCTTCAAGTATTAAAATGTGCTTTCCCTAAGGCAATGCACTAAAATAATTGATTTGTTTGGATTCACAGTTTGAAACTGTGATTTTTAATATAACCTCACATTTGAAATATTTCAGGCCTGTTTTTCTTTAGGATTGGGTAGGCTTAAGTCTCTGACAGACTGACCAAATCTTATTACCCTCTATTTACTGTACAATGAAAACTTATTTCATAAGTGTTTCCACATTTTATGCTCACATAGATCTAAGTGGCCAAAACATTTAATTAAATGGACTATTCATACAATCTCATTGCCTGGCTGGTCATCTATATCAATGATAACAGCAGCATCCCACCCATGGCTATGACTCTGAATCTTAAAAAAAAAAAAAGAATTATTTAAATCTAAACTATGCTCAGACTAATTAATGATTTAAAATCCCCTTTAATTATAAAAATAATTGAAATTAATTTTCAAAATTCAAACAATAGAGAAGTATATAAAGTAAGATTTAAAAGTTTTCTCTTCCCTGTTCCAATCCCACTTTTCGGAAGTAAACACTGTTAGTATGGTATGTATTTTCTTACACATACACACAGAGTTTGTTTTTACAATAATGGGATTATACTGAACATACTGTTTACAATTTGTTTTTGTACTAGGCAACATATTGTACTTGGTGTACATGCAGCCCTATTTTGTTCTTTAAAGGGCTGTAAACTATTCGAAAACACAGATATATTATGATTTATTTACATTTTTCTTAGTAATGGACATCTAGAGTTAGTTTCCATTTGTATGCTGTGAGAAGCAGTATTGCATTAAACTTAGATACTTGGCTAGAATTTTTGTAGACTATTTTTCTAGAATTGGGGTTTTGGATTACATGGTGCTTCTATGTGCCAGGTACCATTGTGAACACTTTATAAAATCAACTTTCATTCCCATAATAGTATAGATACTATTACTATCTCCATTTTCATGTGGTAAGCTTAGACCCAGAGAGGTTAAGTATCTTGCTTAAGGCCTCACAGCTCTATGTGGTAGAGTCAGGATTGGAACCCAGACTACAACTTCAGAGTCTGGGCTTAACTCCTACTCCTTGCTGCCTCATGGAGAGGTATACTCTTTGAAATTTTGACAAACGCTCTCAACTTGTCCCCCAAAAAGACAGTATCTATTTATGCTTACACCAACTAAATTTTATAGTTTACTCATTTCTACGTTTGCTTACCAAAGACTAAGTTCTTATTTAAAATTTCTTTTTGCCAACATGTGGTTGGAAAAATATTATCATATTATTGTTTTAATTTATAATTAATGTATTATTAACATTTGTAATACTTAACTTTTATTAGACTTTTACTACAATAAAATACATAAAAGAATTCCTCATCATTTCCAGATTATCATCCAAGAACAGTGAAGGCCACACACAGCTTCTCCAGGAAATGCTGACAGCATGGCGTACACATGGCTTCCATGTTTGTAGTGGTTCCAAAGTTTCCTTTGAGGTTAATTTCTTTTTTTGTTTTCTTTTGGATAAACTTCTCACAGAGGACCTGGGTGAGCAGAAGTCTCTTAAAAATTATAGCCCAGTCTCTTTCTTGAGCAATCCAGGAACTTTTTCATAACGTGATGCTCAGATTCACATAGTTTATGAAAGGGTGTGCCCAGAACAGTTAGGAAAAGCAAAACAGCATTTTAACAGTGAGGGATTTAGCAGGAAGATCTGACCCAACAAGTAGAAACTCCTTTAAAGGTTCAATCAAGTTTATTCCCATCACATTCCTCTGGAATGCCCAAGAGGCACATGCTTTGTCAATGAAAATTATTTTCAATCTCATTGATGTTTTGTTTGGCAAGAACCATTTCTTTGAGCAATTTCTTATTAATTATCTACAATTTTTCATTTCTGACAGTGTTATCACCAGCTGCATATTTAGAAAAGAGCCCAACTTCAACCCGTGTTCAGTTTTCATCTGTTTCTTCCTTGAGAATGTAATTTGAAAAAAAAAAGTCAATGTATTTGCAACCAACTTTCAGATCTTCAACATCAGGCTCACAACAAGAAATGCGTACACAATGGAATTCTTCTATCATTCCTATTTTGCAAGACCAAATCATTATGCACCACCTTACCAGTGGTATTATTTAGCTTTGTCCCTGTCTTTGTGGATTGCAATTTTCTATTTCTGGGGATATGGTTTGCCTTGGGGCAATCCAAATATGAGCAGCAACACCCAGTGTTAAATGGGGTCCTTCCTCCCAGACAAATAACTCACTGTGGTTCTAAGATTGTATCTTCCCACAGGTGTTCACTCAAACTGTTTTGGTCAAACCGCATTCTACCTGGGCGTAGTAAACATACACCCTGAACTAGATGAAGGTGTTCAGCAGATATTATTTTTACCTACTGAGGGTGGTGTGGGAGGGCAATGTTGGGCTGTGCTGCCTCCTGGCTTTGAACAGCCTGTTGGTCCCCAGAGGGCATTTCACTGGGCTTTCATGTAAATATTATTTACACACAGCCATTCATTTCCTGTATCAAGAGTTGCCAATCCAAAGGAGCTAGCTCCACCTGTCAGGCGACTCTACCCTCTTCTCAACCAGGTAACAAGCATAGGAGCCAGGCCAGTGGTGGGAGGCATGGCCACACTAGCCATGCAGTGCAGTGGCTCTCAATGCGCAGCAGCGTCAGCATTGCCTGGGAACTTGTTTGGGATGTGAATCCCTAGCCCCACCCTATGTCTCCTGGTGATTTGGGTGCAGGCCAAAAAGTCTAAGAGTCACTGCTCTAGCTTGACATGTCGGAATCTTCCACGTTATCATTTTTTACTCCTCTATACTTATGTCCCTCTTTACCCCTATCACATGTTCTCAGTCACAGATTCACTTTCTAAATGTCTTTGAGCTGCTCTGTGGGCAGGGGCTCACCCTGACCAGTGGCATGCTGGCAAACACTTCACAGCAGGCTGGAGAGCGAAGGACAGTTTAATGTGCCTCCTTCCACAGTTTTTGTGGTGTAAGCAGCCACCATGGCCCATTTTAACAGAAGCACATGATGTTACTGATCATGGAGTTAAGGAGAATGTGCGTGATTGCTTTTGAGAGTGGTGTAAGCCCATTCCAACACCCTACCTGGAGGTGCCAATAGTCCTGTAGATATTGGTTCAAATTTAACTTAGTGGGAATTTAGATTGAGTTTACATGCAAAATTGGAGTCATTATTTGCAGGCCATTTGTGAATTATTGAATACTTTTGATGAGTAAAATGCCTGAAATATTCAATTGATATCCTGTAAGATCACTGAAAATATTAAAAATCAACTTACAAATGGTATTTTGGGGATACCACAGACATAATAGATTCAAACTCACCCCTATATTTTGTACATTTCTTATGTATACCTGGTTAAAATTACTTGTTTGGTAGATAGTAAGCCCTAATCTATATTATAAAAACCTAGTGGCCCTAATGCCGTAACGACCAAAGACTGGTCACCAGGAGGCTGTGTGCGAGGTGAGGCGCACGCGGGTGGGCGGGGACTTGACTCTGGGTCTCACTGCGCAGCAGGGTCTGGGTCCTGGGTCTCGTGCGATTTTGCACACTAGGCCACTAGTATACCATAAACCTTGTTTTTCTCACTATTCTATCTTTATTACTTACTCTTAGAATTGTCCAAACACTGTTTGTTAAATTAATAAAGTAGTAACTGTATTAGTTTACTAGGGCTGCCATAACCAAATACTATAGAATGGGTGGCTTACACAGCAGACATTTATTTTCTTACGATTCTGAAAGCAAAAAGTCCAAGATCAAGGTGCTGGCAGGTTTGGTTTCTTCTGAGGCCTCTGTCTGACTTGGCAGGGCTGCCTTCTTGCTGTGTCCTCTTGTGGCTATCCCTCTGTCCGGTGTTTTTCCTTGTGTCCAAATTTTTCTCTTCTTACAAGGACACTAGTTACATTGGATTAGAGCCTATCCTAATAGCTGCATTTAACTTAATTACCTCTTTAAGTAATTAAGAGGCAATTCTCTCCAAATACAGTTATACTCTGAGGTAGTAGTGGTTAGGACTTCAATATATGAATTTTTGGGGCAACAATTTAGTCCATAACAGTAACAATCAAAGCTTCTATATCTTAAGGTTCTAATAGTGCAGTAGAAAAACATAGAACATCAGTTGTAGATTTGGAATGTATCAATCATTTGCCTCTGTATTTGCCTTGATATGAGAACTCTTAATTATAAAGTAGATACAATCTCATCTAAGAAATGACAAACTAATCTTATAAATGTTCCTCCCATCCCTCCCCTTGTCTTATACTGGTTATCATTGGTTTTGTTCCTACTAAACGAGTTAGAAGAACAGGAGAGATGGAAGTGTAATTAGCTTGCATATACAGAAAGATAAGATACTGGAACTTTATATATATATCTCACTGTAAAAATAAGGTGTGGTTGGGAACTTTATCCCAGCACATACTTTCACCTGAAGGAGGGCACCCCTGAGGAGGTTCAGCTGCAAAATAGTCTCAGCCTCTCACATTTCTGAGATTATCTTTTGATTTGATGGCTATCAGAACATTAGGAAAGAAGTTCAAAGGGAGGAAAGTCTACAAAGCCGTTGGAGTGTCTCTTTGCTGGGGAAGGGGAGGCCATAAAGGGCCGAAACTTCCTTGATTGAGAAATGGCTTCACTCTAGGCAGAAAGCTGGCCAACTATGAAGAGAATAACATGCCATCCAAAGTCCAACTTCTGAATTTTACTTTTTAGTGGCATTTTGTCATCTTCTATCCTGTGGTGACATGAGTGAATCATAACATAATGTTTTAATTCTATGCTATAGGTTTTGTTAGTTTAGATGTAATTTTTGTTACCTTTTGGATCATGATCAGACTTTTTAATAATCCTCACCAGAGGATATGTTTATTTTATTGATTTTCGAGAGAGAAGAAGGGAGAGGAAGAGAAAGAAACATCTATGTGAAAGAGAAACATCCATCAATTGCCTTCCACAGGTGCCCCGACCAGGGATCGAACCCTCAACCTGGGTATGTGCCCTGACAGGGAATCAAACCCCACCTTTCAGTGAGTGGGATGACATTCCAACCAACTGAGCCACACTGGTCAGAGCACTATCAGACTTCAAAAAATTTATTTAGTTTGTTGTTTTCTTTTTAAATTTTATTTATTGATTGATTTTTAGAGAGAGAAAGAGAGGGGAGAGAGAAAGAGAGAGAGAGAGATTTGTTGTTTCACTTATTTATGCACTTCTTCGTTGATTTCTGTATGTGTCCTGACCAGGGATAGAACCTGCAACCTTGGCATAACGGGACGATCCTCTAACCAACTGAGCTACCAGGCCAGGGCTGGTTTGTTGTTTTCTAAGTTGAGGTTCTCTTTTGATCAGTAAACTTCCTTTAGAAATCCTCAAAATAATTCCAACATGCCTTGAGGGCATATGTTCTTGTAATATAACAGCATGACTAGGTGGTTCTTGGCCATCAGCCTGGCACGGTGAGACATGCTGTTATTACCCAATCACACACATCCTGCTGTATGTCTTATTACGTAATTGTTCTTCTCCTTCAAAGATGCTGCTGAAAGCAATTACGTAAGTCCTGTTCTCTTCATAGGGAATGTGAAGGGTGGAAGTAAAGCAGAGCCAACTGCATGGGCACCAAGGATGATGGTGCCTCAGATGCCTCATCTCTTGATAGGATATTGGGCTACACTCTCAGGAGACTTAGTTGGCACATTCTGCATTTTGGCCTTCTTATCCAATAGCCTTTTTTATTTTCTTCAGCTGACAAGCAACAGCAGCAGCTTGTTTTTCGTGCATTTAGATTTATTTTCAAAGTTTTTTCATAAAGTAAACTTGAGTGATACAGTGGTGACATTCTCTGCTTCATGACTGCAAATGCTACTCTGTGTGTCCAAGAATATGACACATCTTAAGAGACTAAAAAAATAAAATAAAAAGGTCACTGACTCCAAAAAGAAACATAAGGGAGAGGGCAAGGAGAATTGCTTAGTTATTACACAAGGCAGATCTCAAAATCAGAGCTAGCAGGGAGAACTGGTTATACAAATGGGGATTGCCTGGGGCCAGACTGTCCTGATGACAGTTTCTAGGTGAAGGATTTAGGGTCTGGTGTGTAGTTCCATGGAGGGAGGATCCTGCACACTCTCCCAACTAGTGGAGCTTGTCCAGTGGAGGGTACATTGGTTGGGTTCCTCCTGACATGTGTCAGGCAGCCATATAACCACAGTCAATACTCATTTTTTGATTGAATGACTTATTCATGAGAAGGCAACCTGTTTTTCCTTTCTGGTTATTCGAACATCTCCTCAATTTTCAAGGGAGCTTTGAATATCACTTGGCAGTTCCTTGTCAGGTCAAATTGACAAGCATTTGGCTTGGGAAGAGCAGGCTGTCTTCCTGCGTGATAAGGAGTCTCTGGCACCAGTGCCTTCTCTTGCAAATGCAGCTGAAGGCACCACCCCTGTGCCTCTGCTGGCTGGTGTCCTGAGTCATTGACAAGAGAAAGCAAAGGATGGAGCCAGCTATTGACTGTTGGGCCTTGTAATTTTGTTGTGAAACCTTGGTTGCAGGGAAATGGTTGAGCATATGATTCTTTAAAATAATTTTTTTGGACCATATGATTCTTGAGGACAAGGACTATGTTATTAATTTTGTATTGCCAGGGTCAAACCCAGATTTGACAAGTAAGAGATGTTTCAAATGTAATGTTGTTCATGTCTGTTATGGTTAATTAATTTTTTAAAAATTTATTTTTATTGATTTGTGAGATAGAGAGATTGATTTGTTGTTCTACTTATTTATGCATCCACTAGTTGATTCTTGTATGTTACCCTGACTGGGGATCAAACCTGCACATTGGCATATCAGGATGATGCTCCAACCAACCGAGCTACCTGGCCAATTATGGTAAATTTTATTTGGTAACTTGGTTAGCCCATGGTACTCAGAAATTTGGTCAGACACATCTGGATGTTGCTGCAAAGGTATTTAAAAAATGAGGTTAACTTTTATATCAGTAGAATTTGAGTAAAGCAGATTACCCTCTGTGATGATTAATTTTATGTGTCATAAAGTAGGTGGGCCTCATCTAATAGGTTGAAAGCCTAGAGAAAAAGACTGACCTCCCCTGGAGGAAGAGGAACGCCACCAGCAGACTGTCTTCAGACTTGAACTGCAATGTCAATTCCTCCATGAGTGTTCAGCCTGCCGATGCTCATAGAACTTGGGCTCGCCAGCCTCCACAATTGTGTGCACCCATTGCTTATGAATGAATGGACAAATGCCTCCAGCATCTCTGCTTTATTCGGTGCCTTCATGTCCTTCCATTTTAGTAAAGAGGGGGGAGACTACTTTGCCAAGTTAAAACTTTTATATACATAAAAAAGTTTTAACTTGGCAAAATATACTAGTACATATTTTTATTGATTTCAGAGAGGAAGGAGAAGGAGAGAGAGACAGAAACATCAATGATGAGAGAGAATTATTGATCGGCTGCCTCCTGCACACCCCCTACTAGGGATTGAGCCCCCAATCTAGGTATATGCCCTGACCGGGAATCAAACCGTGACCTCCTGGTTCATAGGTCCACACTCAACCACTGAGCCATGCTGGCCAGGCTCTAGTTAAAACTTTGAATCTTTGCCTTAAAATCCCCAGTAGAGAATGAAAGCCCTGATACTGACTGCCAAGGAAGCCAAGGCAGGGGAAAGAGGATTTAAGGTAGCGGAAGAGGAGAAGAATTCAACAACTCTCCCCCAAAACCTTGATTTTATATTTACTGTTCATGTCCAGTGTAAACATTGCTCGCTTGATTTTAGTGCCTTTGCTGGGTTCAAAGCCCCGGCACCACCGCGAGCAGCGGCTCACCCCGCTGTGGCCTGGAGAGGCTGCAGACCACTTTTCAGCCTGATGTGATTTCTAACAGCTGAGATATTAAAACACTGAAAAACGGGGTTTATAATGGAAATGCTGACAGACTATTAACTATAGCAGCACTGCTCTAATAAATGGAATGGCCTGTCATAATCTCTAGTTCATAAATATGCAAATACAAGACTGGGGATTTGCTCCAAAGGATGTCTCTATAATTTTAACTGACCTTTACTGATACCAAATGAGCCTGTTGCTTCTGTTTTTGTCCGTTGGATATAAAGTACAGGAAATCCAGCCTCCTGTCGGCCTAACGTATATAAAGTTCAAACTGCCAGCTACTAAACTCTGGGCTCAGATTCCATTTCTCTCCACATTCACACTGTTTATTGACATTTTCACCCCCACCACTCCCCCAAGGGGTGGAAGCTGAGTGGGGGCAAAATCAAACATTGTTCACTCCCTTTCCCCCATGTTATTTCCACATGTCACAGTGCCTGCCTGGCCAAAATTCATGGATTGCCTCAAGGACAAACAGGCCATCTACACTGAATTATAGAAATTTGAGTTTTATCCAGTTTTCTGCTTTTGGACCAAATGGGCAGCAAATCCAGTGACTTCATATTTAATAACCTAGATGTCATTTGTCCTGTGTCTTTCAGCACGGAGTAAAGAGTTGGATGGCTAACAGTTTTGCATATTTCTCCCCCTAATTATTTTAAGCTATTCAGCCTGGTATCTGAACTATTGATGCAGAGCCAAATTGCCAGCAGGGGAGAGATCTGTCCAATCCAGGAGCTAAATGAGTCACTGAGAGTCAATCTGTTTTTCCCTTGCTGCTGGGGTTTCCTCGGGCCGGCCTCTCGCTGCAGTCCCGCTCCGAGCTGCAGGCTGGGCCTCCTTGGCTTCAGTCGCCTCCCATTTCCCGCCCGGGCCCTGCTGGCCGCAGCTGTTGATGCATCCTGACCGGCTGGCCGCGGAAGTCCAGGGCCTCATCACCCTGTCATTGAGGCCTCGCTGTGACAGAAAATGAAGACATCTTGGCCTTGTTGTAATCCATCAGGTACCAGGAACATAAAGAAAGACGCAAAAACAGAATGTGTGGCCACTTGCCCATGCCAGTTCGCTAATGCCCACTGCCCAGTCCCTTAGAGTAGTCGTCCACCTTCCTGATTGTCCAAATGGAGTCCCTGGAAACAGAAGGCTTCATTTGGCCATAGAAGGAAAAAGCAAAGGTGGACTGGAGGGATGTGTGGCTGTGCGGGGAGTGATGGCAGCGGTAGCTCTATAAGCAGTGAGGAGAACACTCACAGTGCCTGAATAACATATAAAAGATATATATGCTTAATAGAAACATTTCATTTCTAATAATATTTGCTAAACAGCAAAATCCTTGATTTCTTCCTGGTAGGGTCAGTATTCAATGACACAAAAGCCCGCCCCTGACTTGGACTGTACGTAAGATTAAGATGACTGGTATTTCATGGTCAATGATTAAATTAGCTGCCTGTTCTACCCTGAACTTTGCCAGCAGGACTGACATTTTTGTGCAGCGCACATCGAGGACCGTGGGTAATCTAAACTGCTAGGAGTTTTTTCTCCCTGAAACCCAAACCTTGTCTGGGAACCCAGTTCTCTGCAACTGTATAGTGGCGTCCACATGGAGTTTGGGAAAGCAACCATGAAAAATTGTATTGTAGTAAGCTGAACTGTCCTCATACTCAGGAATGAGAGAACTCAGGAGTCCTTGAGACATAAGAAAAGAGTCGGGGACAGAGGGCAGAAAGGCTGATTAACGGATTTACTATAATTTTCAGAGAGAACTATCTGGGGGAGAGGGGGAACTCAAAATGGGCAGAGTTGATTCTTTTTCACAGTGAAGTCTCAGAGGAGGGAAAGCTTTGTTCCCAATGGACAGTCAGTTCTCTTCCTGTAGTTCCAGCTCACCTCACCTTTTTACAGAGCCTGTTGATCTCTGGTCTCCCTTTTCTTAGCCAGCAAGGTGACAAGGGCAGTGAGAGAAGAGAGTCAGATTGCTGGAACACAGAGCAATTCCTCACTGAAATCAGGTGTGTGTTCGGGATTGCTTTCCTGGGATGGAGTCAACTGCTTCATGGGGGTTTCCAGGTGGATTCTGGGGACCCAGGAAGTGCTAGGAAGGACTCCCACCTTCTTAGACAGAAGTAATTAACTAAAAGATAAAGGCCTCTCTTTCTCCTCACATTTTGAACCACAGATCAGCTAATACCAGGCACGAAAACACCAGTTTTCAGATCACTAGTACAAAGCATCTTCCCCAGGAGGCAATAAAATGTTGCTTTATATAACTCAGCTACAGTTACACTGCTTTCAAAAATCAGGACTCGCCCTGAAAAGAAATTTACATGAAAACAGTCCCATTGTTTGAGAACTTATGCAAGTGCTGCACAAAGGGTTTTGATAGTGATTTTTTAAAAAAATTAAATCTTTATCCCAGCCTCAAAGATATCCTGAGAAACTTGGTTACTTAAAAAGAATTCCAATGCACTTTAAAACATGTGTACAATATAGAGTTGGTTTAAAATCGACCCCCCAGGCTCCAAACTTCTTCCTAAGCTTCAAAGCCTTCTATAATGAATGACCTATAGAGAGTCTAGTGCTTTTCAATTTAACACTTACGAGGATCACTCATTACTAGTTAAGAAATTTGAAGATAACAACTACAAAAATTGACATAGCTCCAAATATTTTGAACAACATAAAATGTTTCTCCTTTGGGTGAAGCTTTTAGGGATCCCATGGGGATACATACCCCTTAGTGCTCAATCAGCAGAAGACAGAGCTCTGAGTACCTCAATTCCTGTTGATTGCCTCTCAATTCCCTCGCGCTAGGAATCTGGATGTGTCCATTACCGCATGTTCAAACAATGGACCGCCTGTGCCCGGAATCTGATTTCCACAGAAAGACATTACGGGGATGGGTGAGGAAGAAGGTGTCCTACCAAATGTTGTGATATTTCCCTTTGATTTTCACTTTGTTTAGATTATTTTGCATTTACTACCTAATGTCTGTCTGGCTTCGGTAGCCTCAGTTTCTTTTCTTTTTCTTTTCCTCCTAAATTTACTGTGGAGGATGACCAAAGTTTGGAGTTTCTTCTACCCCAGAGGTTGGCATTTCTGCAGGCACAAATGAACTTGGTTTTCAAGTACCAGTCTTTGGACACCAGAAATTCCTTTAATGATTCCATCAGACTATTTAGACTTTGGTCCCAGCTCTGCCATTTACTAACTTTGACACTTTGGACAAGTCATTTTAATCTTTTGAAGCTTCAGTTTCCTTATCAATAGACAGGAATCATCATCATCATCATCATCATCATCATCATAATCATGATCCTATCTCATCAGTTAAAAAAACAACAACAACTGAGCAAACTGCCATTGATGTACTCTCAACATATGTGTATGAATATATATTTGTTTTTTATTCAGATACCATTATACTCTATCTTATGTAAATTATCAAATACACAAATGGAAGTTGAATAATGAAATTACAAAATAAGCAGAACTAAGTATTTTAATACTTTCTTCCCATCTTGCAGAACTTCTGGGGTATATGACCCCACTTTGGAGAAGCATAATAGATGTAACGTGCTTAGCATGTTGCCTGGCACAAAGCAGTACACAGTGCATGTTAGGTATTATTTACTTTTATGCCCAAGAAAAAGCCCAGTTGCAATGGAGAGCTTTCAGCCTCATATTGGCTTCTTTTTTGACACAACTTTGCTGTTATATAAGTAGCAGAGAATGGATGCATTATATGTCAGGGTCTTCTAACACAGAGGATTCTCATTGCACCAATTCTGGTCAGCATTTTCTTCTATTAAGAGATGCTCTGCGTTCACTGTTATTTTCAACAGCACCTCATGTTCCAAGGAAGATTGGCGACCCCTCCCCTTCAGACAGGCAATGAGGATAGCAGAGTTGCGTGCCCTGGTGTAAGGCAGGGTGACATTGCCTCCTTGGAAAATGAAAACTATCATCAGAATCTGTTGTGCAAATGGGAAGGAGAATTGGAGAAAAACAGAAAAATTTCCTGTCCTTTTCTTAATTATTTTTTTAATGGACTCACTACTGCCTTTGACATTACTTATCATATGCAATTAGTAAGACACACTGATTTTGGTTTTTATTGTTGTGGCACTGAAATACGTCCAGAAATGAGTACAAATACTCTTGGTATAGATGCTTGTCATTTCACACTTATTCATTTGTTATTCTTTAGCGTTGTTACATACACTAAGCATCCACTATATTTCAGGCACTGTGCTAGGTACTATTTTGAGTATTAACCTGACTTTTGAACAAAGAGAAACAAGCCAAAGAAACTGATGAAAATACGTAAACTAAAGAGCTCAAACTCCCACTCAAGAAGTTGGATTTGCTAGTGAATTTGATGTGAAGCAAGTGGTAACTGACTATACACTTTAAATTAGTGAGCATCAATCTTTCTCTCCTTGGAAATTCTTTTTTTTAACCTAAAATAGAAAAACTTGACAAAACATTTTACAACAAATATATTTAAAAATCAAGGTTTTAAAGAAAGAATATAAATTTTCACATTCAACTTGACAAAAGCACACAGTAAGTATTTTAATTCTGTTTTGACCATTCTGCATCCATTGGGCTTAGAGATTTCCTTTGTGCTCAATCTTTTCTGCTGGCTTCATTCTTCTTGAGGCGTAAAAGCTTAATGTAGACAGTGGTGATGTGTGTGTGTGTGTGTGACATTTCTGGTTCTCACCAATATCTTGTTTTTCTCTTATTTTTGTACATAGAGAAGACCATATTTCCTGACACTTAGGGGGACCTGTGACTAGCTCTAGCTAATCAGTTGTAAACTGAAGCAGGATGATGTCATTCTGGGTCAAGACATAGAAGGGTGCAGATCAGATACTTCTTGTCTCATCTTCCTTCTGCTGTGGAGACATAACTAGAGAGTGTAAGCTCCTTCAACCGGAGTCTCTGAGTAAGCAAAGAAGAGAGTATCTCACTAAGCTATGATGAATATGTACAGAAGCAAAACCTTTGTCTTGATAATCCACTGGCATTTCAGGGGTAACTTGTTACCTCAGCATAACCCATTCTATCCTGAAAGTTACAGGATTTTCATGATTTGGTTTTCCTGGAACAGGAGGAGATATCTAGCTCTTTATCCAAAGATGCTCTGCTTTGAGAAATTGTGAGCAAAGTATCAAGATTTGAAGTCATCAGGAGGTAAAGTGAGAACAATTTAAGAAAACATTAAGGAAAAGGACTAAAAAGTCTGGAATAAAAATAATGTTTTGCTGGCCATGTTTGCCTCATCAGATATTGGAGATTCTTTAAAGAACTTTCATGTGCAAAATTTGAAATGTGATAAGATTTTTCCTTTATTAAAAAAATGGGGAAGAGGTTCCATTCAGGCTTTCAAAAATGAGAAATAAAGGATCAGTTTTCAATATGAGGTTTTTAGAAACTTACAAAATGAATTTGCACCATGAGAACCTCTATGAATGATGGCCACCTCGGTCTCAGAGAAAGAGGTCCAGAGAGTGAACCGCAAATGGAAGCTAACGTAACTGGTCACAGGAAAATCCCAAGGGAAGAGGTCCTGGTGTGACATTTTTCTTCATAGAGCTAATAAGCATTACACAAAGTGAAATAATCACCTTAAACTAAGAGACCTCATGGAACAAAACCCCTATGAGTAGAGACCACAATAAATACCCTGAGTTTGAAAGATAGCCACATGTCAGGGCCCCCTAAGGGCCTGGGAGCAATGGTAGCATGGGAGGAGCTAAGGCTGACTTGTTGATCTGTGAGGCTCTTTTAAATGTACTTTTAAGGCGTCTTTCTCCCTAATCTAAAACACTTGACCTTTCAGTCTGATATTCTTCAGTATTATTAGGTTAACTGATTAGTTATTAAATATACTGTCTCCAGTAAATAGGTAATTGTGTAATGCAATGGCCTTCAGCTTCTCTAGGACATGTTTCCATGGCATTTGGAGTTAGAACAAGGAGACCTTTTGTAGTGGGGATGTTTAACCCTTTCTGTGGGTAGAAGAATGGACTGATTTCTCCCTGGATATCACATTCAAGTTAAATGAATGAAGGGCAGTCAAATGTAGAGTAGCTTGTTTTTGAGAGCTATAGAATTCAAAGATCACATTTATGCCCTCATAACAATAATACATAAACCAACATTTCCCCTAGGATGAGCTATGTGTGACAAACACAATGTAGGTACTCACTAAGCTTTAGGTTGGGTGCTGGAGAACTTTATAGTACTACTAGAGGCCCAGTGCACAAAAATTTGTGCACTCGAGGGGGTCCCTCAGCCTGGCCTGTGCCTTCTCGCAGTTTGGGACCCCTCAGTGATGACCACCTGCTGGCTTAGGCCCGCTCCCTGGGGGATCAGGCCTAAGCTGGCAGTCAGACATCCCTCTGGCAGCCCGCCAGCCCTCGGGGGATGTCCACTTGCCAGTGGGGAGCAGGCCTAAGCTGCAGTCGGACATCCTTAGTGCTGCTGAGGAGGCGGGAGAGGCTCCCACCACCACCGCTGTACTGGCAGCCATCAGCCTGGCTTGTGGCTGAGCAGAGCTCCCTTTGTGGGAGCACACTGACCACCAGGGGGCAGCTCCTGCATTGAGTATCTGCCCCTTGGTGGTCACTGTGTGTCATAGTGACCAGTCATTCCCAGTCGTTCTGCTGTTAGGGTCAATTTGCATATTACCCTTTTATTATATAGGAGTGGATGGCCAGCCTGGGTGAGGGGCAATGGCTGTTTGCAGGCTGGCCACAGCCCCTTCAGGGTGGGGGTCCCCCCTGGGGTCCCTGGCCAACCTGGGTGAGGGGCTGATGGTTGTTTGCAGGCTGACCATAGCCCCTTCAGGGTGGAGGTCCCCACTGGGGTGCCTGGCCAGCCTGGGTGAGGGGCTGATGGCTGTTTGCAGGCTGGCTATGGCCCCCAGCCACCCAAGCTCCCAGTGGAGGCTGGCTGGAAGCAGGTATCTGGGATTTATTTGTCTTCTATAATTGAAACTTTGTTGCCATGAGCGGAGGCCTCAGCTGGCTCAGGGCTGGCGGGAAGCTTGGCTTCCTCCATCGCTCGGGCATTTAAGCCTCCTGCTTGCTCCAGTTCTGTGGCTGCTGGCCACCATCTTGGTTGGGTTAATTTGCATATAGTTGCTCTGATTGGCTGGTGGGCATGGCTTAGGGAGTAGAAAAGGTACAGTCAATTAGCATCTTTGTCTTTTATTAGTGTAGATTCTGCACCCAAAAGCACACAGGTGAAGAAGTTTTAAATGTCTCTCATGGTTTTGGCCAAATTTTGCCTGGTATGAAGTGGTGAGGAAGGAGAGAGGAGTTAGAATAGAAGGAGGGACAGAACCTAGCATGTTTTGGTCCTTAATGCATGCCAAGCACTGTGCCAGGCATTTTTCAAAAACAGACTCATGTAATGATCTCCTACATAGAGATAAAGTTTGTATTATTGGTTCTCATTTTGCATTTTAGGAACCTGAAGTTCAGAAAAGTTAACCTACCCCAAGATCAAGCAGCCAGGGTAGTTGAATTGGGACT
Organism: Myotis yumanensis; assembly: GCF_028538775.1. Lineage (NCBI taxonomy): Eukaryota > Metazoa > Chordata > Mammalia > Chiroptera > Vespertilionidae > Myotis > Myotis yumanensis. The sequence continues at coordinate 65,545,146 of NW_027223753.1, forward strand.
TGAACTTGAATCTGTTTGACTTTAATATCCTTGCTCTTTCCTATATTTCACACTGTCTTCCAATTGTTAAATGCCTGCTTATGGTAGATGTGGAGTTACTCATATTATGAAATGGGGGAAGATGATTAGAGAAATCTAGGTATCAACTATCCATCTTTTTAATTGAATGCCTACTATTTTCCTGACAGATCACTGTGAAGAATACAAAAGTAGTGTTAAGACACAATTATAGGACCTTAAATCAGAGGTTGAAATGTACTTGAGAAGGCAAAGAAACTCATATAAAACAATTCCTAATTTGGGTTCTATGAATGGTAAGTGTAAAAGTTCGAGATAGGTATGGTCAGGTGATGGTAACTAGAACCTGAGGAAATATTTTGTAATGTAGCCAAAATTTGGATAGAAAGGGCACTTCAAACAAAGGTATTTTGATGGGCTGCAAGTGCATCAGATTTCTACCCTGGTTGACTTGACCTTCTTCTCCTGCATCAGTTAGGGGATTGGGGCAGGGAGGAAGACAGACAGACAGACAGACACACACACACATACACACCACACACATACACACACGCACGCACACACACACACACACACACTGGATGTTCTTCCATCACTGAAGGATTCTGTGCACTCAACACATAGCCAATGTTCTTATCATAGCACACCACGTCTTCTTACAGACAAGGAATACTAACCACACACCCTTCGACTCTCCCAGCATCATGAGCCAAGACCAAACCATGACTCAGAACTCCAGACATCGGTTATGTCTCCTGGTCATGAAGGGAATCCTTTTCTTTTCTTTTTAGCTGAGGGATAATTGACATCTAACATACTAGTTTCAGGTTTACAACATCATGTTCCTTATTTGAATATATTGTGAAATGATCACAACAACAAGTCTAGCCAGCATCTGTCATCATACTTAACAAAAAAAATTCTCTTCCTATTATAAAACTTTTAAGATTCACTCTTTTAGCAACTTTTAAATATACAATACAGTATTGTTAGCTAGAGTCACCATGCTGACCATGACATCCCCAAAGGCAGTCCTTTTTTGGATTTGAAACAAGCCCATAAAACCTCCCCACCGCACCCCGAGCAACTTGGTGGACAGAGCGCTCTGTATTTCATAGACGCTGCTTGCAGATATTGCAGCAAGTTTCCAAAAATAAAAGCACAAACAGTTCCCCTCACATTTATTTGTTGTGATAGCTGCAGGACCAAGAAGAAATACACACCATCCTGGGGGGACGGAATGCACAAGGACTAGGTTTTGCCCATTTTCATAACAACCATGGAGCACAGTTAGCTCAGAACCCTACAGAGTCTACTTGGCATGTTTACAGAGCTCAGACTCACACCGGTGCCTCAGGATGGTTTAAGGTTTGGGGAACAGGTTCCCCTACTGACAAATAGCGTAATTAGGCATAATGTCTTAAGTGAACATGTTAGTTGGGGCTTTTAACTGTGCAAGCCTCGGCTTCCGCAATAACAACCTAATCTTGTGTGGGAGCCGTCCCAGGCTGCACTTGAACAGAGGCACTGTTCGTCCACCCGCAGATAAAGCTCTGAATGGTTTTATTTATATCATCCTTGTTAGTCATGCAGTCTGTGTGCAAACACAACAACATTATTCTTATCTCCTCGGAAAGTTTAATTCGTTAGCAATTAAAAGAGTGCAGAAAAAGAACCAGGCACTGGAGAGAGATGCAGCCAAGGAAAAGTGAAGTTGGACAGAGAGATTTGTGGGGGCAGCTCGCCCTGTAACTGCACCGTGACGTCTACCGAATTGTTTTTAATGAACAGTTTACCAGTGTAAGGATGATCCCAATGTAATTAAAGAAGATAACGTCGCCAGCAATCTCCTCAAAATACCCCGTTGAAACCCGCGGTCCTCAGGCTCTTGCCAGAGCCCACTCTTCCCTCCTGCGCCCTGTCTGGTTTGCTTGGAGGGGAGGCTGCTGCTGGGCCGGGTTCGAGCTGTTGCAGAGTGATCAGCTCACGCCCGGAGTAGCTGTTCCTCGCAGCTGCGTAGGCCTCCGGGATGAGTGAGTTCTATTTGGAACAGGGAAGAGCCTGACCACAGTTCTTTCTCATCGTTAAGTCAGGGAACTTAAGAACTGCACCACCTACTGCTCTACCAAAGAGTCAAGCTCAATGCCAGGTGGTAGTAGCGGGGGCAACTGTGAGAGTGGGGTGGGCAGGCAAGGGCTCGATGGGAACTCTGTACTTTCTGCTCAATGTTTCTGTCAGCCTAAACCAGCTTTAAAAACCAAAGTGTGCTATTAAAGATGAAGAGTCATGCTCAGCCATGGTTCTAGGGCAGTGATGGCGAACCTTTTGAGCTCAGCGTGTCAGCATTTTGAAAAACCCTAACTTAACTCTGGTGCCGTGTCACATATAGAAATTTTTTGATATTTGCAACCATAGTAAAACAAAGATTTATATTTTTGATATTTATTTTATATATTTAAATGCCATTTAACAAAGAAAAATCAAGCAAAAAAATGAGTTCGTGTGTCACCTCTGACACGCGTGTCATAGGTTCGCCATCACTGTCCTAGGGTGTGAGGGGCCAAGGGGCACTTGAGCAGGAGTACGCCCAGGGGTTTGGAGAGATACACCCAAGACAGGGAATTAGAAATAAAAATGTCCCCTCCTCTGAGCTTAAGCGGCCACTATCATTAAGGTGGAAAGGGGAACTTTGACCAGCTGAGAGGGGCCTCTAGGTTTAGTGCCACTTGAGTTTTGCCCGACCTTGTAGCCCACAGTACAGGCCTTTGTTTGGCATTGCATGGGTAGACTTGTTTCTTTTCAACTCATAGCTTTTCATAGGTCAGCCTCAGTGCTGGAGAAAGAATTTGTATTGAAACTCATAAACAGTTTTAGAAATAGGTAAGCTCTAAGATGAATAAGGTCAATACAGTGGTAGTAAGTTTTAGGGCGAGAGAGGACTTCGGTCATCATCTGGTGAAAACCTTGTCTGCTCCTAGGTGGGCTGGGAAGGGTTAAATAATAAACCCCTAGCCAGGCGGGTAGTGGAAGTTTTAATCCCAGCTGCTGCCCCTGGGGATGAGAGGAAGAGATATTTGATAGTCCAAAGCAGAAAGTAAATATAGAGTAAATTACTTCCATGTAATTGGGGAGATTATTTCAAGTGGATTGCAATTTGGAAATGGATTGCTTCTTTTCAAAACCTAGGGCGACTTGTTCATCTCCCCTCCTGGCTTCAAGGTGTCACTGAGGGAAGGAGCAATTTCTGGCTTTCAGGGGCAGCTGGAGCATGCCTATTTTGTAAAGTCAAGGCTAAACATCTCTGATACTTGCATTACTCAGATCTGTGCAGTAGTTAATAGGAACAGAAATAGAGACATAGAAATGTGGTCAATAGAAACACAGCACCTTAAAAATGTGAACCGTGAGCCCTTGTAGACAGACAACAAAAAAATTCTTGGCAATTAGTATAATCGCTCCCATTCACGGAAATGGTCAATTTGGTTTGAAATGGTGTGGAAAAGCATGGGAGGGAATCTGTGTGAGACACCTAAAATAATTATTACATATTTAAAAAAACATAATGAGCCAATTGTCCCAGTAACTTCCCTTCTTTGGTCCTCGTGCTTTCTTGAAACCAGTATGAATATGCTCCAGTCCTGTGTCTTTGTATTATTTGTCTCCCCTTCTTAAGTGTGTGGCTCTAGAACAGGGGTGGGCAAACTTTTTGACTCGAGGGCCACAATGGGTTCTTAAACTGGACCGGAGGGCCGGAACAAAAGCATGGATGGAGTGTTTGTGTGACTAATATAAATTCAAAGTAAACATCATTACATAAAAGGGTACGGTCTTTTTTTTTTTTTAGTTTTTTTTTTTAAAAAGTATATTTTATTGATTTTTTACAGAGAGGAAGGGAAAGGGATAGAGAGTTAGAAACATTGATGAGAGAGAAACATCGATCAGCTGCCTCCTGCACACTCCCCACTGGGGATGTGCCCGCAACCAAGGTACATGCCCTTGACCGGAATTGAACCTGGGACCCTTCAGTCTGCAGGCCGATGCTCTATCCACTGAGCCAAGCCAGTTAGGGTTTTTTTTTTTTGTTTTTTTTTTTTTTTTTAGTTTTATTCATTTCAAATGGGCCGGATCCGGCCCGCGGGCCGTAGTTTGCCCACGGCTGCTCTAGAACCAGAGAAACCTTCTTGAGATCCATGGCTGTCCCAACCTCTCACCTCTCTGACTTTGGGCAAATTGCCTAGCCTTTCTTAGCTTTTATTTTCTTACTTGTGAAATGGAGATAAGAATAGTATTTGCCTCACAGGCAAAATGTTGAGAGAACTAAATGAGAAAATGCATGTGAAGCACTTGGCACTTTCTTTTTTATGATTATGATGATAATCACACATAATAAATTATTTCTCACATGACATGATGTTTAGCCTACTCCCATTCTATTTTTCTCTAAGTCAGTTCAGTGTGTAGCATCCAGAATTGAACAAAATGCTCCATATATAGACAGTAAATTCTCCTTCTATCTAGGTTCTATACATCTATTGATGCAACCAATTAGAGTATTATGCCTTCCTGTTTATGTTTTACCATTTTTTTGAGGGACAGAAATGGTTACCCAATCAAACTGCACAGTCAAATCTTTCCTCCTACATTGCACTATGGTGCAGAAACTTAGACTTATGTAATAATTTTAATGTTAGCTCTTCTTTCAACTTTGTGCAATGCATTCATTCAAGAAACTTTAAAAAATATATTTTTTCATGGGCCAGGCGCAGTGCCAGTTATTTGCCACATTTTGAGATTTTGTTAATTCATCAAAGTTTTGATAGAGCACAATTCCTACGTCTTCATCCAAATTGTGTAACATGTTGGATAATACAGGGCTAAGGGCACAGGCCTGGAGAGTAGCTTTAGAAAATTTCCTCAGGGTTGACTAGCACCCATAGAACATCATAGTTTAGTCATTTTGAATTCATCTGGTTAGAGTATCATTTGGTACAAATTATTTTTGAACTTGATCATAAGGAAATTTTGAGATCTCAAGATTCTTGTTCAAGTCAAGATTCACTAGATCTGTCTAGTCACCTAATTTAATATTCCCACCAAAATAAGATTAATTTGAAGTGATTTATTTTTTCAGCAAAATTAGTCTGGCTTGTTTTCTAAAGAGCTCAGATGGCATATTTTCATAAGTCATTCTAGACTTCTGAAGAATTTAAATAAAAACAGGACATAGTGCCCACCACTTGCAGCATAGGGAGGATGTTAGTGAGAAGATTGGGACGTTTAGCTAGGTTAGAAAAGTCTACCCTAGGGCACTGCCCTTGCCTTTATTGTGGATTTCACTTAAGTTTTTATAGGTATTTTTCCTCTCATGGGCTTCTTGTGGTCAGGGGTATGTTTTTACTTATTTCTTGTAATTACTATCACAGTGCATGACTCATCATAGGTGATTGTTAATTGGCTTTAATTTTATTTTTTATATATTTTTCATTAATGCTCACTTGAGGATATTTTTTTCAATTGACTTTTAGAGAGAGTGGAAGGGAAGGTGGGGAGAGGGAGAGAGAGAAAAAGAAACATCAATGTGAGAGAGACACATTGATTGGTTCCCGCTCACATGTGCCCTGACCAGGGCCCAAGATTACCCTGTAACCCAGGTACGTGCTCTTGACCAGAAATTGAACCCATGACCCTTTGGTGTGTGGGCTGACGCTCTAACCACTGGGCAACACCGGCAAGGGCATTAATTGGTTTTTAAATTGATATACTCAAGGTAAACTTAATGCCTGGACTCTTAAGATTAAGGAGAAAGAACACTATCCCCTTTTAGTCCAGGATGTGACAAATAAAAATGTCCTTAGTTCTTAGGGCATCCCTAGAAACTTATAGAGAGGCTTAGGGGAGATACCCTCTAAACTGCATGAATCTCTCAAATGATTAGCAACAGTCTAATGAATGAGAAGCAGTGAAATGAATTTCTCAAAATATTGTGAAATTGGTGATTTTTCTTTTTCCTTCGTCATTACCAGGATTTCAAAATTGTAGGGAAAAAAAATGCATGTTAAAAAAAATCATTGTCCCGCCCTAGCCGTTTTGGCTCAGAGGATAGAGTGTAGGCCTGGGGACCCAAAGGTCCCAGGTTCGCTTCCGGTCAATGGCACGTACCTCAGTTGCAGGCTCCTCCCTAGCCCGGACCCTGGTAGGGGCTTGTGCAGGAGGCAACCAGTCGATGTGTTTCTCTCACATCAATATTTCTCTCTGTCTTTCCACTCTCACATCGGTATTTCTCTCTTCCACTCTCTCTAAAAATCAATAGAAAAATATCCTCTGGTGAGGATTAAAAAAACAAACAAACAAACAAACAAAAAAACTTTAAAAAAAATCATTGTCCCATCCTGGCCTTTGCAAAGACTTTCCCTTCCTTAAATTTATTCAGGGTAGGAGATTGCTTCTATGGAATTCTTGAAGGTAAGTATTATTTCTTCATATTTGTATCTCTAGTGTTTAGCAAAATGCTTAGCAGAGAGGAAGAACTAAATAAATGTTGGATGAACAAATAATATTTGTGAAAGTGCTTTGTAGCCTGTGAAACCTTGCACACATAGAAAGATGATGAAGATTATGAGGCTCAGAAACTGAAGCAGAACACTTGTCTTAATGTACTATGCACGCACACATTTTCCCTTTGAACAGTGGCTACACATTTTTTTTAATAGGGAAGATATTGGGACACTGGGTACTTTTTAAAATTTAAGTCAAAATGTATTTTCCCACTTTTTATTACTGGTTGCTCCATTTGCTCTATGGCTTTTGGCAAACATATATTTGTATACCTAATATTCTTGTCCTTAGTTATCCTGAAACCTTTCCATATTACCCATCTTTAGTCTGCCATGCAGTCTTGACTTAGACTTTCCAACTGTGAGACTGTCAGGCTTTCAAGGATGCATTTAAAAAACCAGTTTCTTTGAAGGCTCTTGAGCCAAAAGTCAAATGGCATGATGTAAACCAATAGTTTTTCAATGAAGAAATGAAAAGCCTCAATAATGACAAGTAAGGAATCTAACCTATTGACACCAATTTGGTTACACTGTATTGATTCCTACAAAACTATTATAAAAGAGAGTGCTCCATATACTCTACTGATCAGGTTACAAGTACCCTTCTTAGTAAAGAGAGAAATAGTGTAGTACACAAGAGCTGCCTTACAGCGTCTCTCACTGATATTAGTTGTCCCTCCCTGATTCAAGTATTTTCCTGGATTGGGGTGAGACAGGCTGTGAGTGGAGAGCCAACAGATTGCCTGTGGCCATGGGTACACAATTGACTGGGTGTGACCCAGAGATGCAGCCGGTGAGTCCAGCAAGTCAAGGGCAGGTGATAATAACCTGAAAAAAACCGGTTCTGCTTCTTACTCGGTGACAGTGACAAGCCACGCAGAAAACGAGATCAGAATTTCAAAATTCCCACAAATGTCTCCGTTTCTTTCGTAGGGTCTTTAGAGATATATTTCAGATTTGGATTTTGGCTTTTTCACTTGTTCTCATGTAAACAGGAAGAAGCGATGGTAGGTTGAATGAGGTGGGTGAGAAGCCTCATGGGCTCTTCCTTGCATCTGAGCTAAAATGTGCCAGGAGAAGACCACTGATAAACAAGGCAATTCTGCATGTGCCAGCTTCACACAGCTCAGCGGGGACTTCACACTATCACACTGCATAGCTCTCATCCTTCTGGGTAGTTGGCAAATCCCAAATTCCTAGACAGAGGGGTTTAAGTGGCAGTCTGGAAATGGGGGAGGATCAGGGGCCTTGTCTTAAAACTGATTTGCCTAGAAAGCACTTTTTCACTTAGCTTGAATACTTATTTTGGCATATTTTGGAGGTGGGTAGATAGAGATAACAGATAGGGATGTTAAAGAAACCCCAAGTCACCCCTGGATGCTGCCCAGGGAACCCAGGCTAGGTAAACACTGCAAAGCCTCACAGTGCCGTATGAAGCATGAGATGCTTCTTCTAAGAGTCTGGGGAGAATCTCAAGGCCACTTACCCTTCTGTTGTGTGGACTTTCTTCACTTTCTCACATTCTTCAGCTTCTGGTTTTCATTTCTGTCTCCTTGCCGTCTTTTGGAATATGAATATCTTTCCTATTTTTTCCCTGCTGTGACTAGGAAATCTGCATCTTTCCAAACGAGTTGGATTGTCAAAGAGTGCCCCTTACAGCCTTTCACATCCCATCTTCTAGCGAGATCACTTGCATTTATAATACACAGTACTGGCAGTTGCTGTGGGCCAGGAGAACATGCTACTACCATATAATAAAATGATGTGCTACAACTCATGGTTAAATTGAATTAAATTTATGGTTAAATTACATAACTTCACCAAATTTCACAACTTGCTGTCGAGATAGATAATATTATTCCTATTTTACAGGTGAGGAAATTGAGGATCAGAGAAAACAAAAACATACCTTAGGTCACCTGACTAGTATACAGAAGCATTGAACTTGGAGTCAGGGTCTTCCAGCAACCGGCTCATTGATGCTGACACATGTCACCAGCTGGCCTCTGGAGTGACTTTCGTGCACATGCCTTGCAAGCCCACGCTTAGAGCAGATTTGTGTGTCAAATCACCTGGATTGTGACCTTTGTGATTCCTTTGGAAAAACCTCCATTTAAACTGTCACGGACGTCTAGGTGAATGATAATTTTCTCCTGGGAAAGATACTTCTGAGTTAGTCCAGCTTGCTCTTACTAGTACCTGCCAGCTTTACCCTAGGCCTCAACACCCTCACTTCGTAATGGCTCACACCCCCCTCTTTGTTTGCCATTGTGTTACTCCAGGGAGGATATGAGTTCCAAAAAAATCGTTGTCATATCTGGTTATGCTACATTTATAGACACATTTATGCATATGCTTTTCAGATTTTCTACTGCTTTATTTTGGTCATTTTAATTTAATCCCTGTGAGTTTATGTTCCTTCATTAAAATAATCAAATTGAAAACAGAAAAGGGACCAGGGAGGTCCATGTTAGACTTCCCTGAAGGCAGGCCCAATGGCCACCCAGTCAGTCTCTGTTGAGCCCTTTTTGCGATGTAGGGACACATGGTCAGGGGATGCAGCCCTTGTACCTAGACCTCTCTCACATCACATAATTCTGCCTTTATGTCAGGCTGAAACTTTCAACCTTTGATTCTTTTTTTTAAAAAAATCTCTTAAGCAACACAGATCTCTTGTCGCTTGTCTTCATGTAAGAGTTCTTCAAAGACATAAGCCAGTCACCATGCAGAGTTATAGAGCTTAGAGTTGTTATGGCTTGAATTACATTCTCCCCAAATTCATATGTTTAAGGTCTAACCCCTCATTACTTTAGAACGTGACTGCGCTTGGAGATAGAGTTGTTGGAGAGGTAATAAATTAAAATGGGATTATTAAGTTAGGCCCTATTCCAATATAGCTGCTGTCCTTATAAGAAGAGGAAATTAGGACCCAAAGACACACAGAGGGAAGACCATGTGAAGACCTGGGGAGAAGATGGCCATCTAGAAGCCAATGAGCAAGGCCTGCCCACATCTTACTTGGACTTCTAGCTGCCAGGACTGTGAGAAAAGAAATGTCTGTTATTTAAACCACCCAGTCTGTGGGACTTTGTTATGGCAGCCTGAACAGACTAATTTCAGAGTCAAATGTATGAGGGGCAGGAGCCAAAGCGATAGGTGAGAGCACTTAGGCAGCCATGCAGGGGGAGAGGGTAGGAGAACCTGAGTGAAAACCATTACAGAGTCGACACAGAGAGACGGGCCTGGGGACCTCCTGAGAGAGGAGTAGGAGAGGGCAGAATAGAAGAAGACGAGGGAAGGAAGAGTTCTGTGCTCTTTTTATTTTGGGTTTGAAATTTCTTAATCTTGTGTTCGTTTTTGTCACAGTTGTTTCAGCGTTTTAATTCTCTCTCCTTTCCTTGGCCCCCTGTACCAAATTAAGAAGGTATGGGTTTTAAATCTGAAAATTGGTCATCCCAACATTCAAAGGTAGCGTTAAACTGTTTATGCTTGTGTCGCTGAATTGGGGATCAATCTTAGAATTTGCTTGGGGAATTTTTCAAGGTACACATTTCATTGACACAGATGATGAAATTCAATTTCAGTATAGATTTGTGGTGGAGTACTAAAACATATTTTGAAAACAAATAGGCAAGCAAATAAACAAAAAAACAAAACTCCATGTTACTCCCCAGGTCCTTCTGATGTGTACATTGATTGAGATACACTAATCCATATGAAAATAAAAATATTTCTTTGCTACATGACCAGAAATGATGCTGGACAATTATAGATTTCAAACTTCCTAGAAAATGAAAAATTTCCCTTTATTGGGGGCAAGGGGGTGTGTTTTCTGAATCCAGTAAATACAGCCTAAGTGTCCTATTTTTATTACCTTATTATTTTTAATAATAGTATTGAAAATGATGGTTGCACCTGGCAGCCTTTCAGGATGTTTACTATATGCTACTTCTCTGAGCAATGGCTTCCTCTGGCCAGCAGGCACTGTTCTTTCCCCATATTTCAGGCTCTCAGTCTAAAATGAGCTATGAAAGCTTACAACAGTCAATCATATTGACCATCACATTATTCTTTGTGACTTGGGAGAATACTCCTGTTTTCTCAAATGCTCTATCTGCTGAGAATTAGGAACCATTTCTATGTAATAAAGAACTATTGCTCACTGGGAAGTATACTCTTCCTTCTTGGTGAAGAAAACTTACGACATTGAACTTGATACAAGCCATCATTTTCACAAGCTCAAATAAAACAAGTCATCTTGTTTTCCCCTCCCACCTCTATAGGTTCAAGTGTGTGGAGGAGACCAAACTAGAAAGAAGGCACCATAGGCCTCAGGCTGAAACACATCAGGGCTAACCAGAGTAACCAAATTATTTATGAAGACAATGAATTGTGCAAATTTAACTTGGATGTTGTAAAGAAACTACCATGCCCTTTATTCATTCTAGAAATATTTTTAAACACTGCTCTATTCTTTTGGGCTGGGGGCTTCTCTGGGGGACTGGAAGGCAACAGCATCCAGAGAATAACCAGAACAGCCAAAATCTGTTAATTTAGTTCAGGTATTCAGGTATCAGGAATTAGGTTAAGTAGAAGCATTTAGATTCTGAGTAGGTAGGTAGAGATATGCACTATGCTAAAAATGCACAGTGGGAACGTGTGGGGGGGCTTGGGGGCGTGCCCCGTCCTGAAACTTACCAGGTACTGACTTAACTGGCTTATCTACTTTACAGATGCTGCGAATACTTTTTCCTGCCCAAAATTATATTTTATTTAAGTGTCTGACATTCTACCTCTAAAAATTCATTCCTTTGACTTTCTTTTCTTTCTTTAAAATTGAAATACTCTTGGTTCGGGCAAAACACAAACCTAATCCACAAAGGCAAATATACTAACGTAGTTATTGGCTTTGTTTTCCAATGGCTAAAGGGACTAGCAGAGCTGGAAGAACCTTGAAGTTGCCCAGTGAAATGAAGGGGAGGTTGCTAAGGAGTCAGAGGAAAGCACAGAGAGAGGAGGGGAGGGCCACTGGGCACACGATTTGCCCATGAGGGAATTTTGAATGGGCTGACTCTGCCCACGCAGTACTTCTTCAGAACAAAAATATCGCATGTTTGAGAGTTGCTTTAATCTATTGCACTGTTTCAATAGTTGCACTAGTCAAGATTTTTAGAGCTAGAGTAGAGAAGGGTGATGAGCTTTGCAACTCTAGTGTGAGTTGTAAATCATGACATTTATTTGGGCTAGGTCATTTATGTTTGAGGAGCACTTTTAAAAACTCAAAGGAAGAAGGCAGAAAATGGTGTCTGTCTTTTATACCATTTCCCCCTTTTTGAGGTAAGTCAGAGAGCTTGAGTTATAGAGCATTAAAAGATCATTTTGTTCCAGTGTTCAGTTTTCTCCTTTTCACTCAGAAAAAACCTTTAAGGCCAGAGACCATTTGAAGTGGCCCTGGTTCCTCCATGTTTCATTCACTGGCCCCTTGTTTTGGCTGGACCTGCATTTCCATGCACTGAGCCCCAGGAGGGAAATGATTCTAGCGTGTTACCAAGCTGCTAGGCTGTTCCGAATAAGTGGGGATCTTTGCTTTGGTACAAGAAAGTAATGCCATTTTCAGGTCAACACTCAACTGTCCTGGTGAGCATGTTAAGTACTGCTCTTGGTGGGGAGATCGGGCTGTCACTTGCAACTCACCTTCATAATGTGGCCCTGATTAAATCAAGCCATGCAGATGGAGTCTTGGTTTGTGACAAGGACACAGAGTCTGAGGACATGCTTGCATGTCTCTCACAGGCTGCTTCTGAGGATACACAGAAGAGGCTGGTGGCCAAATTAGCCGGTTATTGGTTCCCCAAATAACTTCGGTTTGAGACACCTGACTTGACTCTGTGAGTGAGTGGGAGGCTGTTTTCCCTGAATGTGTTTGCATCTTAGCTTTCATGTCTGTACATGAACATGCAGCCCACAGATTTCTGTTATCTAATCAGGTGCATCAGTCCGTGGTGGAGATGAGAGGGGAGGAACGCCCCTCTGACTCAGATTTTGCACAAACAAAACTCAGCCTTGTTAGTAAAGACAGGGAAAAGCACCCACGGCTGCTCACATCAGATCCTCTCCCCCCCGCCCCCCGGGTCTGTGGGGTGGTGCAAATGGGTGGCTTTTTATGGCAAGATAAGCAACCGGAGGGCTCCACTCTGGTATGCTAATAAAATTAAAATGTCAATATTTACACATGACCTTCAAGGCTCTGACACTCTTGCTTTCTTAGGATTCAGTGCAGACTGCGTTTTCTGTAGTCCGTTACCAACAGCTTGGAAATTCAGTTAGAGGACATAACCCAAATGTTCTCCAAATGTTGCTTCCAAATGGGCATCTTGAAAAGTGCTGATTTAAGGCGTGCAAACTTTCTGCACCGGGAGAGGGCTGTCGCTCTGCTCACCCAACTCCAAGGGAACCACCGAGGATGAAAGCCACCAACGGTAAAGGCGGTGCCAGGGCGCGTGCTTTAATTTGCTGTGAACTAGAGCACGAGGGCCTGTGTACAGGCTTCTGGAAGCCTCACTATTGTGTACTGCACATTCGGCCCTGCTTGTGTGCTGACACAAACAAATAAACGCGATCATAACGGTTGAAATGTAGTTAGAAACACAATTGAGAACATCTGTATTGTAAGCAGAAATAAATTAGAAATACCGAAGTGTTTTGTAGCTGTGAAAACGAAGGAATAAAAAAATAACCCACAGTACCTGGATTAAGCAGTTATAAATAATGTATAAAGCAAAAATCTCATTACCCCCTGTGTAAACTCCCCCCTCAATGAAATATATTTTATGAATGTAGTAACACTGTAATAACCAAAGCATTTGTTTTCCCCCCACAAACTTCCCATTTCATAACCACGGGATTGCTTGAATTTACAAGTTCAGGACCAAACATCCCCGAGTTTACTGGTTTTGGTCTCTTCCTTGTGACCTTCAACACACTGGGACTCGGTGCAGTTCCATAGTCCACTATTCATCACAATGCCGCTTAGCACACCTGAAGGCTGCCCCCAAATACAGCCGCATGAAAACAAACAGAGGCCCAGCACATCCCTGCAGCCCTGGGGGAAAAGGCCTGGAAATGCTCGCACGGGCCGGATGGACAGGAGGAGCGCTCCCTGCGTGTGTCAGCAACACCTGGTGTGGCTCCTGGAGTCCAGGCTGCTAGACAGAATCGATCATGTTCCTGGTGTTGATATAAGTAAAGTGACAGCTGCCAGATGTAGTGAGCTTTGTTCAATTGAGCTATGGGGCCGTGGCAGGGGTGGCTTGAATTTTCTCCTGGGCACTGTCCTCAGCATAGCTAGGAACCAGAAGGGACAGGATTCTCTGGACACCTGCTCACTCCCACAGCCCTTTCCTCTTGCCTTTCTTGGTCCTTTTTTCCCACCTTATAAACCCAGGGCCAGGCTCTGGAACATCATGGAACCCAGCAGCATGCTGAAGGGTTAAGTATGGTTCTAGAGTTCTGTTATTTATGAAACTCAGTTCTCCTGGGTCATGCAAGGTGAACACCTTATCTTTAATATATAGTAAGGCAAGAAGTAAAGCAGTAAAAAACAAAAAACAAGCACACACACACACCCACACCCACACACACACCCCCACACACACACACCCACACACACACACACACGCACACACACACACACACACACACACACATCTTATACAATAAAAGCTTAATATACAAATCAACCGAACAGCAGAACGACCAGTCACTATGACACACACTGACTACCAGGGGGCAGATGCTCAACACAGGAGCTGCCCCCAGCCCGCAGGCCCCAACCAGCGGTCGCAGTGGGGGACGGGGCCAGCGAGCAGGCAGCGCCAGGCCAGCTAACGTGGGTGCCAGTGGCTCCTCCCCCCCCTAGCCGATCGTCCTGCTGGTCACCCCACAGATCGGCCCTGATTGCCAACCAGGCCTAAGGGACCCTACCTGTGCACGAATTTTGTGCACCGGGCCTCTAGTATATAATAGGAGCCACCGTAAGCTTAATTGTCTCCTACCTCAAATATCTAATGATTCCTTCTGAGTTTTTAATTAATGAATTAACCTACATCCTATCTGGTGCCCCTAACATCCCTGGACTGGTTCTCAAGTGAACCACAGATATCCATACAGAGAGCTGCTTGAGCCCTAGCCCTATGCCCGAGCAGGTGCTGCTCTTACTTGTGAGACTCGTGACCCTGTTCTATTCCCACCTGGCCCCACTGGGATAGCTAAAGTAGCTAAGCAAAATGATCACTCAGTACAAAGTCACACGTGGACTTCTTTTTGGAGTCCTAGTCAGAAACTCTTCATTTCTCTTCATGTCGAAGCACAGTTGTGGCACAGTGGCAGAAGATTACTGGATTATGACTCAGAAGATTGCTCTCAAGTCCTACGTCTCCTCTCACTACCTGAGTGACTTTGGGTCTGTCCATCTCTGAGCTCCTGTTAGCTAGAAAGTGGGGATAATATTACCTCATATTCTTCCTTAGTGGGACCTAAATAAGGTAATGCAAAGAAAGGGGCTTTATACAGTTTGAAGTGTTACTGAATGGCACAGTGTTATTGTTCATCTTGGTCCATTCAGGCTGCTATAAAAAATACCACAAACTTGGTAGTTTATAAACAACAAAAAGGTGTTCCTTACAGTTCTGGAGCTGGAAGTCTGAGATCTGGGCGCTAGTGTGGTTGTGTGAAGGCTCTCCTTTGGGACACAGACTTCTCACCTCTGGCTGGGTCCTCATCTGACAGAAGGGAGGGAAGGAGCTCTCTGGAGCCTCTTTCCTTGGGGAACTAATCCCATTCATAAGGCTCCTGCCCTTATGACTTAATCATCTCCTAAGGCCCATCTCCATCACTTGACAGGTTAGGGTTTCAACATATCAATTGAGGGAGGACACAAAACATTCAGACCAATGCATGATTAGTAAAAGGAAATATCTATCCTATTGATGTTACAATATGTTTTGATGGTCAAATTAAATAAAATATCTGAAGAGGGTTTCAAAAAGGGTAAAGAGCTAAGCAGTGCAAAGTGTGAATGGGCCAGCTGGGCCAGCTGGATTACCGGTGATCACTAGATCCATGTGCACAGAGCAGCTCAGTCAGCTAGACCAAAACAGGGAGCAATGGCTGAAGATATTAAATTAGGTGCTATCTTTTTCACAATTTTTAAATTGTGAGTACCTCAATTAATTATTGTTTTTTTTTAGAGCTTTCTCATTTCTTTTACTTCTATTATGAAGAAACAATAGTCACTGCCTCCTGCGATTGTTGGAAAACCACAATTGACATAGATTCCAAAGGTAGTTATTAAGGACAAAGTTATGTGAAGGACATAAATTGTGTGTGAACTCTTTCAGCAATAAATAGGCACATCTCCACATACCCCTAGGATCTCAAGCTGATAATGTAACATGAACCTATTGAATTAGGACAAGGTGATGGTTCTGCTCGTGTGACAATCTAGGTCTCAGAGCCTGGTATGCGGGCAGAGGGTGTATGGAGCAGATTGCATTTTCAGCAGAAAGGTTAAGCTTGAATGTTTTGGACAGGAGGTGGTTAGGTGGCTTTTTTTTTAAGTCCTTGAATTTACCTGATGAGTTTTGTGTCCTTGTGATGGTTGTCACCCATTCCAGGTTATGAATAAATTTAGCAACATGAAAGAGGTCATTTAAAAATTTCTCCCTCAGAAGCTTCATTTTCTCTGGTGCCCCTTCCTGCTCTCTCCTCTTCCTCACTAATTTGGCCACCTGCCCTTCTGATCTCTGTGAGTGGTATGTGGTTTTAGAAATGTTTTGAAACTTTTAAAGGAGAGTTGTGGAAAGGCAGAAATTTACAGAAAACCCTTAGTAGGAGTTAGGAGATCTATTTAGTTAGTTAATTAATTAGTGGCATTAAAACAACATTTTGAATTAATTTTAGACTTACAAAATGTTGCAAGGATACCATAAAGTATTCCTGTATAGTTCTCACTGTTTCCACTTACATTAACATCTCTCATCACCATATTATGATGATTAAGAACAGGAAATGAATGTTAGTACAGTGTTATTAACCAAACTGCAGACTTATTAGAAATTCATTAATTTTTCTGCAAATATCATTTTCTAATTCGAGGGTCCTTTCCAGTACCCCACATTGCTTTTCGCCCTCAATTTGTGACAATTCCTCTTTCCTTGTCCTTCATGGTAATTGTATTAAGTTTATAAATTAATCTAGGGAAAACTGATATTTTTACAATGCTATAATTCTATCCAAGAACATGGGATGCCTATCCATTTATTCAGCCCCTTTTAGTGCCCTTCAAGAGTGTTTAACATTTTTCTTTGTGCAGGTTTGCATACTTCTTGTTAAATTTACTTATAAGTATTTACTACATTTAAAAGAATTCCTCATTGATACATTTTTATTGATTTTTGAGGAGAGGGGGAAGGAGAGGGAGAGAAAGAGAAAAATCCATCAATGGCCTCCCGTATGTGCCCCCACCGGGGATTGAACCCACAACCCAGGTATGTGCCCTGACTGAGAATTGAACCTGCAACCTTTTGGCATATGGGATGATGCTCCAACCAACGGAGTCACCCAGCCATGGCAGTATTTACTACATTTTGATGCTGTATGGTAAATGGGGTTTTCTATATCATTATGTCTACTGCTTATCATTTGTTTGTATGAAGGCTAATAATTTTTATGTTAATTTTACATACTGCTACTTTAATAAATTCTTTTATTATTTGAGTTAGTTTTGTTATGATTCTCATGGGTTTTCCACATATATTATCATATCACTTGCAAATATAGTTTTCATTCTTCTTTAATCATTCTTACCCCTCTAATTGGTTTCTCCTTTCTTATTGCTTTGGCTAATATCTCTAAGAATAGCAGAGATAGTGAACGCTTGTGTCTTGTTCCTGAACTTAGTGGAAATAACTAGCATTTCTCCATTAAATAAAATACTGGCTTTAGATTAATCATCATGTTGAGAAAATATACTTCAATTCCTATATACTAGAGTCATTTTACCAAGATTATGTGTTAAATTTTCTCAAATGTTTTTAGTTGCAACATTTATACTTTGTCACAATACACAACAGCTATATGGCAGTATTAC
The DNA here is from genome assembly GCF_028538775.1 of Myotis yumanensis. NCBI lineage: Eukaryota > Metazoa > Chordata > Mammalia > Chiroptera > Vespertilionidae > Myotis > Myotis yumanensis. The sequence continues at coordinate 65,562,867 of NW_027223753.1, forward strand.
CATCCCCACTTTTGTTTTAGTATTATATGGACATTTATATATTTTTAAATTCTTCATACTAATCCTTTTATTAAAGTTTTCCCAGTCATGATTTGGTTGGATAAAGCTATTGCTTAATAGATTCTTCAAGAACAGTTTATGGATACAAAATTCCATAAGTTGTTATATATTGAAAATTGCTATTTCATATATTAAATTGTTAATTGATATGATCAAGGACAACTTGACTATAAAATCTTTTTTTTCACAATTTCTTTTATTGAACTTTTAAAAAGTGTTACTCCATTGTTGCCTTCTTTTATGTTGGCTTTAAACACTCTGATGCCAATTGAACTCTTTGGCCATTATTAATTTTGCAAAAAACAAATTACAAAAATTATTTGTTCTTTTTGCCTGGAGTTTGTGAGGATTTTATATTGTCTTTGAAATCTTATAGTTTCACTAACATATGTCTCAGCTTTGATCATTTTGGGTTAAATTTCCTAGGTGCCTTGCAAGCTTTTCAAAGCTTTTTTTTTTCTTTTTTAATATTTTTTTTATTAAAGGGAAAGGAGAGAGAGAGATAGAAACATCAATGATGAGAGAGAATCATCAATCGACTGCCTTCTACATGCTACCCACTGGGGATCGAGCCCACAACCTGGGCATGTTCCCTTGACCGGAATCAAACCTGGGACCCCTCAGTCCTCAGGCTAACGCTCTATCCACTGAGCCAAGCCAGCCAGGGCCAAAGCTTTTTTTATGTTTGAAAAAATTTCTTAGATTAGAATTTTAAAGAGTTGTTGTGTTTTATTTGTTTTTTTTCTTTCAGGACTCCAATAATACAAATATTATCCCTTCTGTGCTATCCTCAATTTCCACTATTTTTCTCTGATCTACTTTATGTCTTACTTTGTGTCATTTTCATTCTCTTGGTTGTTTTCTTGCCTTTCTTCAATGTCCCTTATAACATTTTTATTTGAGTCTGTTTTTTCTTGGGCACTTTGTAATTTAGTCTCTATTTCTGAGATAATATCATCTGTTTTTCCATTTCTTTCCTGAGTTCAATCAACTATTCTTTCATTTCTCCTTTTTTGTTGTTGTTGTTCATTTGTGTTCTCAGTATTTGAATTAATTTGGAGTGGTTTTTTCATATCCTCAAATGCTTATTAGAATAAATTTAATTCATTATGGGCTATAAGTTTCCATCTGCTTCATGGGTTTTTTTGGGAGGGGGTGTTTCCTCAGTTGATTTGTCTGAAAATTCATTCTGCAATAGTTTTTTAAAAAATTTTATTTCATTATTCTGCTTTTTATTTTTGTGATGTTGAAATGTTTTAAATATATTTTTTATTGATTTTTTACAGATAGAGAGTTAGAAACACTGATCAGCTGCTTCCTACACACCCCCTGTTGGGAATGGGCCCGCAACCAAGGTACATGCCCTTGATCAGAATCGAACCTGGGACCCCTCAGTCCACAGGCCGACGCTCTATCCACTGAGCCAAACTGGTTAGGGCTTGAAATATTTTACACGGTTCCTAGTTAAATGGAACCATTGGTCTAGTAAAATTCAGGTATTTTAGCAGGTTTTTGTTTGTTTTGGTGGTGAGGGAGGAATTGTGAGTTCATCGATTTTGTTGATTTATTTTTTTCTTGTAGGACCCTACATTTTTCTTCTTTTCTGCTTCATTACCTAATTACTAAAGGACACTTTCCCCTTGTTTTATTTTTTCTTTTTCATTTTTTATCTTTCAGAAGAGAGATAAAAATGTGTTTGAAAGATTGTCCCTTTAAATAACAGTTGCTCATTTCAATTTTGTCTATCTTTTAAAATTGTGTTTGGCCCTTTAAGTAGCTCTCTACCCTTTAAAAGTTATATACTTCAAAATCCCTTTCCCGAAGTCCTACTCTATTCAATCTTTCTGGTGTCCCCTCCAAGTTTCCCTGAGGTCTATTTGCCTGCGCCTGTCCTCTGTATTCTGAGCAGTTTTTATTGGTCTGCCTTTCCTTGTAGCAAAGCTTCGTGGCAGGGGAGGAGAGGAACAGAAGGGCATGGGATTTGTTTCTTTTTCTCTTTTTACTCGCAATGTTTTTTAGCACTTTTGGCATTCTACTCAAGTAATACTGAAAGCATGATTTTGCATAGAGACTTCATATTCCTGGAGTTGCTTTGCATTGTTTCATGGAGGGACTGGGCCAAGAGGTTAGGCACCACACTCCTGTCATTGTCTTTAGCTGCTTTAAAGACCTCAAAGAATGCACGTTTTCATGTTAAAATAGCAATCTCAAACTTGCCAGTGGTTTGACTTACCAACTATACAACTGATGGCTCCCATATTTAAAATTTGAACCCAGATCTTTTTTTTTTAAAAGCTTTAGATCCATATATCCAACTATAATAATACAACCTCATATTCACCAAGACCAAAACTCAACAATTTCCTTCCCTACAAGCTTGGTCTTCCCTCTCTCTGCAGACACATTCTATTTCTTGTTAAAAAGTACATTCTTCACTTGGAAACTCAAGGCAGAAATTTCAGAGTCATCTTGAATCATCTATTTCCCTTGCCAACACGTCTAATTGGTATTTAATAAATAGCTATTGGATGAGTGTCCTCACAATTTCTGGAAGAAGATGAAAAAGACGCAACACTTCTGTCTCTTGGTGACACATGGCATAAGGCTCAGTAGTGTGTTCTTTGCTACTTAGGTGTCGATCTTGCTAGTGGCAGTAATAACAGCATAGAACACTTACAATTTGATGAGGCATTTGTAAGATGATAAATTTCTTATTTGAGTCCAAGATTTTGGAGGCAGGAATGATGTCTTATTTATTTGATAATTTTTCACAGTATTTGGCAGAAAGCTTAATAAAGGTCATTAGGGATATTTTAATTAAATGAATGATAAAATGAGTGTATAACTATGATATCATTTGTGATAATATCACACATTTACCAATGCAAAGAAGAAATGGTCTTAAAGACTCAAAATTTTACGTGCATTCGAAATGACATGAACAGTTAGGAACTCAGACAAACTGAGGACTCTAAAGGAGGGCTCTTTCTCATTTTTCTTGTGTGCCATGAACTCTTCACGTTTGGAGAAGCCTTTGGACACTGCTGAGAATAATGCTTCAAAATGCATAACATAAAAAAACAAAATCACAAAGGAAGCCAATTACATAGAAGTATAATTATCAAAGTTTAAAAAACACACAAATGTGTAATATATATATATATATATATTTCTTTTTTTTTATTTTTATTTTTTAAATATATTTTATTGATTTTTTTACAGAGAGGAAGGGAGAGAGATAGAGAGTTAGAAACATCGATGAGAGAGAAACATCGATCAGCTGCCTCCTGCACATCTCCCACTGGGAATGTGCCTGCAACCAAGGTACATGCCCTTGACCGGAATCGAACCTGGGACCCTACAGTCCGCAGGCCGACGCTCCATCCAATGAGCCAAACCGGTTTCGGCTATATATATATATTTCTTTATTAATGCACTAAACAACAAGATCTAGCAGCCAGAATAATAACCACCATATTAGCAACTAGTGGTGAATAGAAGCAAATTTTCAAGTTATCTACAACCACTGTAATGTGATATGAAAACCTCTGTGATTTGTGTTGGTGACGCAGTTAAGGCACTACTGATCCCACAGTAGTTTCTTGCCTATTTTATAATTGAATAAAATGCTAAATTTCATGTAGACATTAGTAAAAATAAAATTGTATTTTCCCCTATCCAAGTTCATGGCCATCTGAATTCTACACACATGCTTACATCCAGGAATTCCAGGTTAACAACCCCTTAGAAGGTGCAGCTGTTACTTAACACTGTCTGACGATAGCCCTGAAGAACTGGGAGCCTAGTGGCTTATAGGTCCTCAGTGACTTATGACCTAAACCTCTATGAAATTATGGGTCCATCATCTTATATTTGCTTTATAAGAGTTACCTTTATGGGAGAAAAATTGGACTGTGACAGCTGAGTTGTCCCTTGGCAGACAGAAAATCCCATTTTGCCCAAGACAAAATGGACTTAAATTTTGCAAAGTTATAGATAATATCCAAAAGCCATCCTCTCTAAACACCAGTATTAAGGAGCTCTCAGAGGCTGGGCTGTGACAGAGGAGGGTGTGGAAGGTGATGGAAGAGGGCTGGAACCTGGAAAACACATTCTACAACCCGTAGATAATAAATGAAAAGGGTAGGAACTTCCCACTGGCTGATAGAAAGAAAATGTCACAAACAAGAAAACAATAAAGCTGAGTTTGAGTCCTTGGTGCCTTCCCTTCATGATTAATGATTGGTCTCAAATAGGATGGGTAAGGGAAAGTGAAGTTCCCTTGAAGTAGCTTTAAAAATGCCACCGCTTAAAAAAATTATTGTAACATCAATTTAAGGGGAAAAATGTAAAGGTCAAGAAAGATTTGGCTGTTTTTAAATGCTGTCTCGAAGAAATTCTCATAAAGGTTAAGATGTCATGTAGTTTCAGAGTTATGGGCATAGGAGGGGGGCCCTGGACAAAAGCAGTGTTACTAGGGGGCCCTTGGTAACTGTGACCCATGCCGACAGTGTGTCACTGTGTCAGTGGGGAGACCCAGACGCTGCTCTCTCAGAGCCTTTAAAGGCATGGGCACATGTCACTTCCAGGGCTCTGTTCTGATTACACACAGGCTTTAGGATCATCTGCCCTCCTCTCCTCCCCCCATACTCCTAAATAGCAGTGCTCAGAGCAGCACTTAAACCCCCCAGGTGAGGGGATTGTGAGCTCCTGCTGTCTCTCTTGCCTTCTCTCACTGGGCCCTGAACTCCCCAGCCCGTCAGCAGTAAGTTTCCACAGAGAGAGCCTCTCCTGGTTTTTAGATGTGTGCGCGATGAAAGAATCTCCTGATGTCTACATACAAAGTGTGCTGTGGAATGGCAGAGGTGTCCATGACTGCACAGCTAAGTGGTCTGGGAATAGGAGGTTCCATACAGCCTCAGGTGTTCTAGTCACAAGTTAACAGACCTCGAAGGGATGTCTCCTGGTCATGACAATCCTCCCTTGGGAATGCAGAGTAGCGTGCCTACACACAGTGCATCTGAGCCAGACTCCACTTCAGGGATGTGGGGTGCCACCAGGTCATTGGAGGGTTTCTCAACAATTCCCCATGAACAGGACACCTAAGTTACCTGGAAGTTATCCAATTGCACTTTTTGTTTTGTTTTTTTGTTAATTCACTCAAGAATATTTTTTCCATTGATTTTTAGGAGAGTTGAAGGGAAAGGATGGGGGGGAAGAAAGAGAGAGAGAGAGAGAGAAGGAGAGAGAGGGTTTGGTTGGCTCCTGCATGCTCCCCTACATGGCCTGGGGGATACAACTGTTGATCCTTTTGTAGGTATGGGGGCCAACACTCTAACCATCGAGCCACCGGCCAGGGTTCCAATTGCACCTTTAAAAAATATATATATATATATATTTTTATTGATTTTTTAGAGAGAGGAAGGGAGAAGGATAGAGAGTTAGAAACATCGATGAGAGAGAAACATCGATTCAGCTGCCTCCTGCACACTCCCTACTGGGGATGTGCCCGCAACCAAGGTACATGCCCTTGACTGGAATCGAACCTGGGACCCTTCAGTCTCCAGGCCGACGCTCTATCCACTGAGCCAAACCAGTCAGGGCCAATTGCACCTTTTAATGTGGTCTGTGGAGCAGCAGCTTTGGCATCACCCGGGAGTCTGTTAGAAACAGAATCTCAGGCCTCACCCAGGTCTACAGAACCAGGATCTGCATGTTAACAAGATGCCCCAGGGAAATGTAAGCCCATTAAAGTCTAAGAAGCACTGCTTGCTCAAGACATGCCTTCTGCAGGAGTGAGCGTGTGCACACTGTGGCACGTATAGTGCCTCGCCCACTGCGAGACTCTGTGGAATGACAGGAGCAGGTCATGGCCCTCAGAAGAAAAGGCTAGACACTGCCTTTGTAGAGTGTTCCCGCCTGTCAGGCCTCCATCCATGGAAGGAAACAACAGCACCTGCTGTGGGTGGTTTTCACTGTGCACCCACCATGGGTGGTTACTTCGCCAGCTTTACCTGGATGATGTGGGCCTTTGAAGAGCAAGCCAAGTCATTTGACCCCTCCCACCACCTTTCCCCAAAGGGCTTGGTGACATTAATTGATCTTATGTGGTAGGGTGAACTTTCAGGGAGGGAGCTAGACCTTTGCAAAACAATTTGTGGGGCATCAGAAAGCAACTATTAAAATGCACTCTGAGTGTCATTTTACTTGTCTGGAACCTGCCATCAAAGAACCAATCCTTTGGGTTAACTTAGAGTTTTCATTAAGTGCATAAGCCCTGCTGTTGCCGCTCAGGGCGCTATCCCTAGCACACTTTCCCATTCTTCTCCTCTGCTGTCTGTCCCAGACTCTCTTCCAAAGGCAGCTTAATTGCCCTAACACTTCCTACTTATTATTGCTTTTGTTTCTGATTGTATGAATTTTATATATTCCATTCATTTAGCACTGAAAATATACTCTTCGGCTATTGCACATAAACCTGTCTTTCCAACTGTATTTTTAAACCCAAGGGCAGAGACATATCCTATTTCTTGTAGTCAAGCCCCAGCCAAGGGCACTATATACAGGAGTGGTCTCATAAACTTAAAACATTTAAAGTATCATCACCATTATTAATGGTCCCTGGTGTCAGTGCTTTCCAGGTGCTGGGCATGTCACACATGTCAGCTCACGTGATCTTCACAATTACCCCAGGTGGTTCCTGTGATCCCCGATCCAGGAGGAGGCTACCAAGACTCAGAGACCACAGGGGACTCTGCAAAGTCACATGGCTGGTGCAGGGCCAGGCCAGCTTTGAACTCAGATTTACCTGAATGTGTGTCCCTTCTTCATTAACACTGTTGTGGGAATGAGTTTTCCTTCTGCTGCCTGCTGAGTGCAACTCAAAGGCTCTGGAAGGAGGAGACAGCTTAGGAGAGAGATGGAACAGTAGTTCCCCACCAGCAATCATCCCAGGTATGATCATGGAAACTTGTTTCTTTCTCCACATCCCAGCTTCTCAATCTGTACCAGAGGGTGGTTATGCCTAGCTCACCGGGCACCTGAGGAGTTCACCACTCCAGTGGGGTTGAAGAAATATCAAGAAGGGATAAGGGCTTGAATTCGAGAGCCACACTCAGGGCCAGCCCTCAGGAGTCGGGGTTCTCCCACACTCCCAGGGAATGGGGCTCTGTTACAGCCACCCCAGTTGCAGGAACTTGCTTTTTCTCTTGCTCCTAGAGCAGTGATGCCGAACCTATGACACGCTTGTCAGAAGTGACATGCAAACTCATTTTTTTGGTTGATTTTTCTTTGTTAAACGGCATTTAAATATATAAAACAAATATCAAAAATATAAATCTTTGTTTTACTATGGTTACAAAGATAGAAAAATTTCTACATGTGACACGGCACCAGAGTTAAGTTAGGGTTTTTCAAAATGCTGACACGCCGAGCTCAAAAGTTTTGCCATCACTGTCCTAGAGCGTCAGCAGATCTCGAGGGCAGCCTTCACACCATGAATGAGCTGGCAAAGGTCTCCCTTCCACCTTCTGACATCAGGAAGAGCAGCTCTAGTCTTTACACTCAGGATGTGAAAGCCAGAAATTGCTCATTTACGAACTTGCTCACAAGGAAACAATTCATGCTGAAGGGGCCTGGGTTACTTTTTTGACATTTACCACAAAAACCTTTACTTTTGAAGACATCCACAAAACAAAACAAAACAAAAATCCCACAACACCCTGGATTCAGAAAGAATGTCTTTCTTCCCAATTAATAGTCAATGAGGGATTTTAATTCGTGAACACAATTACCATGATTACTCTGACCTATGGAGTCACTGCATTTTACTACTCTCCTGTGGAACTGGATTTCCATATTTAGGAAGGAGAGCAAATGACATCAGGAATCTTGTGTAGCTACATAATATTCTTTCCTAAATATGTAGTGATTTACTAAGAACTCTTTCTGACTAAATGATTCAATCCAATATTAAAATGTTTCACTAATATATAATTTACCACCCCAATCAAAACTTTAAGTAAGAGGAAACACAATGTTTACTCAGAACTGCTCCTACTGCACCTGAATGTGTGCGTCCTCTTTGGGCTGGCAGTAATGAGGGAGACTTGGGTTTGAAACAATTCTTACCATTGGACAATTTATTTGGGTTAAGGTATTGTCTCTAGAAGGAACCTATTAAAAATACAGGTTACTTGGGCTTAATAACACAGTTCCCACAATAACCATTATTCTAGCTGCATGAATTACTTTATCAGATTAATTAGCTGTCATCCATCAGACAATATGGCTCTGAGGAAATAAGGCATATTTTAATGGAGATCATTGTCTGAAATATGAAGCAGTTCTATGAGGGACAGACCTGCTTAGGGGCTCTATGCTAGTGGTCTGGGAGGCCAGAGGACAGAGAAAGAGGGGGAGGAGAGGAAAGAAAAGTAAATCAAACTTCTGTCTCCTTCACCGTTTTGTTTCTAGTCACCACAGTCTTTTTTCTGTTTAAATGTTTTTTTGTTTTGTTTTTTTAAATAAAAGTGACCGTATGATCTCTACTGGCACAGGTCTCCAAAGTATTTGTCCTACTTGTATCAAAATTAGAAGTGAAACGATACCCCTGTCCATCCCTCTGGCAATGTTCATCTATATCTGGTTCTCTTTTTTGTCCTGGGCCTACAGCTCAACAGCATTTCCCAGCCCCGTGTGTCTAGATGACCTAATGTGACTGAGAACTAAACACCAGGCTGTGGTGGCCATAAAACATTTCACATGGACTTCTAACCATTCTCTGTTCCACCTGGGCGGCCAGAAACCAACAGCTGGAAGACACAAGAGAGATGGGAGAAGTCCCTTGACAGTAGATTCCTGGATCCCTGAGTTACCACTTGGAGGAGAGAGGTTCTTGTGAGACCATGGCACTCACCTTGGACTCGTCATCAGTGATAAAACAAACTTGATTGTGCTAAGACTCTGAGATTAGGGTGTCTTTTATTATGTCCCAGAGTATTATTTACCCTGACTGCTAAAACTTACCATCTGTATTGATATTTATTATGACTAGATTGCAGAATACTTAAATCTCCTGAACAAAATGGGACATTAAGGTGATTTTAAAAAAGGGTAGTGTATATTAGCAGCTCTAGTTAGCTAGGGGCTTTCTATCAGGTACTTTGAGTGCTTTGAATTCTTATTTAATCCTTACAACACTCTTTTGAGGTAGATTTATTATCTCCATTTTAAAGATGGGGAAAATGGACCTAGAAAGATTATTAAAGAACTTGCTCTAGGTGATAGGGCTAATGAGTGGCAGCATTGAGACGGTGATCTGACACATTCAGTGCTGAGCATCGAGCTCCTTGCCCATGTGTGATTCTCAGAATTGCTCTCGGAAAACGGATCAGACCCTGGAATGACACGGCAAGGTCACACTGTGAACTGAGAAAAAGTCTTGGCCTTTAAGAGGAAAAAAATTATCATATCTCCCTGCCCACAAAATAGTTGAGAGAACATTTCCTTTATCTCCATTCCACACCTGAAAAATCTTGAATTGATTTTCTGTGATTTTCCTTTTCTGCCCTCCATTGAAAGCCTTGATTATGCCCCAGTTAAATGCATAGAGAACATTCTTGGTGGTGAGTTATAAATTCTGCAGATGAGGAGGTTCTAACTAGATTTCAACCGTGGGATATTTATCCCTCCATTGATCCATGCGTGTAACTCCCCTCAAGGGGGAGTTTTTCTTAGAGGAAACAGCATGCTGTTTCAATAGAGGCAAACGAGGGGAAAGGTGGACACAATGTGTGGTGGAAATATGCATCCTGAAGGGCTAGGAAACAAAGAATGGAACTAAGCAGAGGTAGTTATTGGCTGTTCTTGTGGCTAAAAAATGTCAAAGTTCAAGTTTTCTTTTTGAAGCAGAGAAGGCAGAGTTTTGCCTGCCGACCCCTATAGTGATTGTTGCCATTTGAGAGAATTCTTATGGAAGGAGCTTCAGCAAGGTGTGATGCACCACACGTGAAAGATATTCTGCTTGCAGCCTCTATTGATAGAAAGTTAATTTGCATGTGGCACTGTGGTAGGTGGTCCCCCAGGAGCCCACAGCTTGATAAGCTGAAAAAGAAGAACATGGCGGTCTAGAACAGGGTATGGAGGCAGAACTATTGCCCGAACAATAGTTCGGGCAAGTTTTTAATCTTTCCAAGCTTCAGATTCCTCCTTCGTGAATGAGGAAACGTGTTATCTCTCTCATTGTGTTTTGAGAATGACACAGGATAATACATATAAGCTCTCATGAATTGTCACTTGTTTTGAGGATTATGATGATAATATTGACTCAGACACAGAAGACAGAAGAGAGATAAACTGGCCTATAATGAGGGCATCTTGACTTATCTGAATTTATTATATGAGTAAGCATCAGTTTCATAAATTGGAAGGATAAAAACAAAATCAGGCTAGAATCCTAGAGAGATTTAGCCAGGCGATGAAGCAGACAGCGGGTGTATACGGCTCCCTGCAGGAGTTGGGGCAGACTCGTTTAGAAGGAAATCACAAGTGAATCCAGTAATTTTTGCATGACACTTATTGTAGCTTGAGAGCTGGTCCAGGTCCCAGCAAGCACCAGCTCATCAGAGAGGGAATAACTTCTCCCAAACACAGCTGGAAGCAAAAGTGGGCTTGGAGAGGAAGATAAGGCTCGGTGTTGGCAGAGAGAGAGATGGACAACTCTGAGAAGAGTCTTGTAAAGATCAGTTGTGGGTGTAGGGAGGGTTGGACCACCCTGGGCTTGTCCTGCAGGCCAATCCTTCATGTTCTGGTCATTTGATGTCCATCTTATTATAGGGACCATCATAGTTATTAGAATTCAGAAACAAAATTTCCATGTTGTTTATGCTGGAATTTGTCTTATCTTTTCAATATTCTACAAATTTCCCACCAGCCTACTAAAGATCACTTCTTTAAGGAACGGAATGCTGGGCTCTGATATTAAAAGTAAGATGTTTGTTTTTGAAGCAACATAGATTCAAATAGCAATAACAATTCTTTGTGGAAAATAAAAGTATCTTTATATTTGTTTGAGTAAACAGAAAAATAGCACCATTGAAATGATTTGCCACCTGCTAAACAACACTGTTTCCTTTTGTAAGCCGTGTTCCATATACGAGGGTGGTAAAAGCGCAGCGCTGCACAAAGGGAATTGTGATGTATGCAGCCAGCGCAGCCACTGTGCCTGTCCGCAGGAGTCCACCTGGCTCCATTATGCTCCACCTCAGCCCACAGAGAGTCATCCTGCAGCCCCTGACTGACAGGCTCAGCTGCTTGGCAAAAGGTGTCAGTTCTCTTCTCCGACGGCCAGGGTTTTCCTTGGCAGGCAGGGGTTTTGTGAGGTCTTCCTGCCTGTTGAATTGGGCCTCCACTCGAAGCTTAACTTCAGAGAAGCTGTCATGCAGCCCAGATGAAACCAGAAGTATTTACTGCAGCTTCTCCGGCGGCCAGACAGTTCTTGTCCTAGGGAGGGTTTGGGATTTTCCACTGAGGGGTGTGCTTCTACGTTGGGAGGCTGGTAGGGAGCACGTGTACCTTCCTTCTCTTCTCCAGGTTCTCTTTGCTGATCTGGCAAAGTTGACCTATGGGTTCTCCCCAGGATCCACCAGGCAGAACTCTGAAGGACACGAAGGTGACCTTTTACATCCTCACATTTATACTATTTTCACTCCTCAATTTTTAGGCTTCCCAGACCTATCCAGAGACTCTGACTATCTCCTGGCCCCTGAGCCCTCTGCCAACACAGTGCCTAGGTTTACTTTAATTAAAAACAAACAAAAAAACAAACAAACAAACAAAAAATTGTACTTTGACCGGTATACTCAGTGGTTAGATCCCTGGCCTTAGTTGGGGTTGGGATGCGTATGGGAGGCAACCAATTGATATTTCTCTCTCTCTTTCTCTCTCTCACTCCTTCCCCCTACCACTCTCTTTAAAAATAAATGAGAAAATATCCTTGAGTAAGGATTAACAAAAACAAACAAAACTGTGGTAATCATAACAGTCATGACAATTGCCATTTATTGGTTCTGTTTTACATGCCTGCCATTATGCTAGGCATTGTATTCACGTTATCTCCCATGACTTTCCTTAGTGACTATATGAAGTGGCTACATATGTAGCAGACACTGTTGGTATTCTCTACCTCATTGGCCTACCCCAGAAGGTCTCCTGCAAGCAGGCTGGTGTCCTCCATGACAGCCGTGTCCCTCTGCCTGAGGTGTGCTCTGACCTCAAGGGAAGATGCTCAGCTCCGTAATGAGCTCACCGGGAAGTATCTGAGAGTCCCTGGCCCAGGAGTGCCCCTCAACATTTGGAGGGATAGGAGTTCTTGCATAAATTTCCCAACTTCCTCTGCTTTGGGCAGGACAATTCTGAGCAGATCCCCACAGTCTCCCCAAAGGTCCTCAAAGGGATTGCGAGCAGTTGACTACAGTGGTAACCTCACATTGAAGCCACTTCCTCCCATCTCACTTCCTCAGCCCCTCTCAGTGTGCCCTGCCATTACCATCCAAAGGTGCTTCCTACCTTTGACTCAAAGTTTGCCCTCAGTGGAATCCAAAACAAGATACTACATGATTGTTCTCACATAACAGAGGAAAAATGGAGGCTTGATGAGGTTGACTGGCCTGCTGACGAGTGGCCTATGAAAGGCCAGGCAGGACTTGAACCAGGAGTGTGTCCTCTGATTACATTTTTCTGCTCCCATCAGAAATGATCTCGACCTATTTTTCTAGTTTATTAATTAAATTAATTAATATAAAATTTCTTTTCAAAAGGACTTGAGGCTGAGGAACCCTTCTATGAGAATGTATTTGTCCTGTGTCCAGTTCCTTTGAGACTCAGGATGTCACTACAATGTAATTAGAGACAAATTTAATAAATTAATTAAAATTGCAATGCTATTGTCTGGAAGCGACTAAATGTGGTGTGCCTATAAAGGTGTTTACACTTGTAGGGGGCTGTTGAGATTGTAAAGCCATAACTTAAAGAAAGGGCTCTTTGCAGGGGAATTTCCAGCATCCAGTGCTCGAGTCCTCCTTTCTGTGCCTGTGATGGGAATTTTCTCGAGTTGTTTATTTCATACATTTAGCCATTTGCTTACTCTGCCTACTGACGTCAGTGCTCTATGTAATCATCAGCAAGATTCCTCTTGAACTGGAAGGCAAAGTTCAACCCTGAATGTGCGCTAGCCTGGCTCCTTCTGAGTGGCCAGAACATGTAGCCCTCCCTTTTGTGACTCCTGTTTCACGGGGGACACAAAAGACCTGTTTACCTGCTTTGGTTCCCCAGCCTGTAAAGGAAGATAACATTTGCTCCAACTTGCTTCCCAGGGGGTACTGTGAAGATAAATGCGAGAATGTCTACAAAGTCCTTGGAATTCTTGGGGTGAAAGGCACAATGTAAAGAGAACAGTCATGAATGCAGCAGCTCTGGGGCCTATAACGGTTGTGTGGTCCGGCTGGAAGGCAGGATCTCAGGGTTGTCCCCTCTAATCATTGCCCCGGTGAATCCACCATACAGTCGCCACGTATTAAAAGCCCCATCCTTTCTGCTCATTCAACTTGGCTTTTATTTTCAAGAGTCCAGTTATGCAGCTTTTGCCCTTCACAGTCTTCAGAGTTGGGGTCATGTTTTAGAAAACACATATGTACAAACATACATGTGTCACCTCATAGGTGAGCCAACTTCTGGAGGGCCTGGGGGTTAGATCAGTAAACAGACATTTAGATATAAATTCTACTTTGAAAACAATATTCTTGACCCTCTGTATGTTTGCCTGTGGCCTGATACACACTCAAGCAACTTTTCAAAACATCAAGCTATACAGTTTTCCTTTTTGTTAAAGAATTGGAACTGCTGGATTTCTCAGCAAAAGCAAAACAAAGCAACCATAGAAAAACACCACCTTTTTCCCTCTCAAATTAATTCTTTCAGTTTATGCTCCCAACTCTATAAAAATGTGGTTTAGCTTTTGAAGTTTTTATTAATATTTATAATGCCCGTTTGTTGCCCTTGAACCTCACAGAAACAGAGCCTGGATATAAATACCCAGCTTCTAGGTGGTAGTATACTCAAGTTCAACCATAAACTTTAATGTGTGTGTATATATATATATTTAGCTTTGCTTTATTTCTCCTCTCTCAATGTAGAAGAGTTTTTAAAAATACTTTTAAAAATGCAAATTTTAATAGATTATATTTTAATTTCAAAAGTAATGCACGCTTGTAAAAAAATACAAGTGTGCCTATAGAAACAAAGAAAAATGCCCCTCTTTCCTGACCTGTTTCTAAAATCCCAGTGCCAAGAAGTAAACCATGTACTTTCAAGCCTTTTAAATTAGGATCCTGTTAGTTTGAGAGATGGAAACTATCTTAAGAAGTTGTGTAACCAGTCATATTTCTGTATAGGAATGCAATAAAAAATTGTAGAAAGTTTCAAAATTACAGTGAACTATAAGAAATTAAAATTAGCCATAAGTCCACTGCCCCAAATAACCAATATTTAATGTTTTAGTGTACTATTACAGAATTTTCCTCGGTAAATATGAATAGCAATGGTACTCTACTTTCCCACCTCCTCAACATTGTATTGTGACAATTTTTCAATGTCAAGAAAGTCTCCAAAATATATATAGACTTTTAAATGGCTGTGAAATATTCTATTGCAATTGCTTCGGATTAAATTGTTTCCAAATAATACGATGGGGTGGAATGGGGAAGGCTATCTCTCACCTCCTGTTTCCATGGTGGGGGTGGGCCTGGGAGGGCTTCCCCTCCACTGACCAGGAAGGAGTCATAGAAGCAGAACACTTGCTTGTCACCTTTGGATGTCAAGGTCAAGTGATTCCTCCGGCAGGTGACATGAAGGCATCAGCTTGGACATTCCTCACCAACATCCTGTGAAGTTCTGAGGCTTCCAGGTTCTGCCCCTCCCTTCTTGGAGCTGTTAGTGTCCAGGATGGTGTCCTTTTGTTTCTCTTGTTTTCCACATAAGACTGACTTTTTGGCTATGCTTTTGCCCACAGTTGAAGTACTAGTAAATAGGGGTTGTTTAATTCTGAAGTAGTAGTAGGCTTGTGGCCACAAGTTGAGCTGTTTTTCGAATCTGGTTTAATAACCATTAGGATTATATATAGGGACTCATCAGCTGAATTCTTATCTCTCCACCTGATTTTTAACCCAGATGGAGAGAGACAGTGAGTCAAAAGAACATGTGTAATTAATTATACTCCTCTGCCCAGCCTAATATTACTATAGTTAACATTTATTTAGTATTTACTCTGTCACAGGGTGCATTTTCTCATTAAACTCTCACCCTAACCTACTGCCTTTCATCTACTCCATCCTATATAATAAAGAGGTAATATGCAAATTGACCATCACTCCAACACACAAGATGGCCACCCCCATGTGGACACAAGATGGTTGGCAGGGGAGGGCAGTTGTGGACGATCAGGCCAGTGGGGGAGGGCAGTTGGGAGGGACCAGGCCTGCAAGGGAGGGAAGTTGGGGGTGACTAGGCCTGCAGGGGAGGGCATTTGGGAGCGACCAGGCCAACAAGGGAGGGCAGTTAGGGATGACCAGACGTGCAGGGGAGGGCAGTTGGGGGGGACCAGGCCAGCAGGGGAGGGCAGTTAGGGGCGACTAGGCTGGCAAGGGAGGGCAGTTAAGGGTGACCGGGCCAGCAGGGGAGGGCAGTTGGGGGTGACCAGGCTGGCAGGGCAGGGCAGTTAGGGGAAATTGGGCTGGCAGGGGAGGGCAGTTGGGGGTGACCAGGCCTGTAGGCGAGGACAGTTAGGGGCAACCAGGCTGGCAGGGGAGGGCAGTTTGGGGCAATCAGGCCAGCAGGAGAGCAGTTAGGCATCGATCAGGCTGGCAGGGGAGTGGTTGGGGGATGATCAGGCTGGCAGGCAGAAGAGATTAGGGGCAATCAGGCAGGTAGGCTAGTGGTTGGGAGCCAGTAGTCCTGGATTGTGAGATGGATGTCCGATTGCCCGTTTACATGGGCAGTCGGACATCCCTCGAGGGGTCCCAGATTGGAGAGGTTGCAGGCTAGGCTGAGGGACACCCCCCATCCCCCCGCCCCTATGCATGAATTTCGTGCACTGGGCCTCTAGTATTATAAATAATACATGAACTTTTTTGTACATAAATCTATTCTTATTTTCCTTTATGATTTATTTCATCTTAACTTTTTTGCTCTTGGCTTTTGTGTTTTGTCTTTGCCTACTCCAATAGATTTTCACCTATATTTTACTTTAAATTCCTATAGTTTTATTTTAAAAGTATAACACTTACAATCCAGATATTATTTGGTATATGAGATCCCTTTGAATTGTTGGTGTTTTTTATTTTATTTTTCCAAATGAAAAAAAAAACATCAGTTGAAACTTTTACAAGGAGATTTTTTTTTAAAGCCTTTGAAATTAAATTCCTGAGACTTCTTGGTTTCTAGAGTTAATATTAATAATTTAATTTTCTGACTTCAATAAATTGTTACATGTCTTCAAAGTTTAAAAAATCACAGTTGAGTCAGTGCCATTGTTTCTCCACTTATTTATGATGCATATATTTGTTTTTGGTCTCTGGTTTCTTCCATATGCTGATTTTTTTTTATAATCTCACCCTGTTTTTGTTTGCTTGTTGAAGCTTTATAGTATATTTTAATATTCAGAAGGATTAAGTCCCTCCTCATTACTCATATTTTTAGAAATTTCTTATCATCAGGTGATGTTCTTCCATATACATTTAAAAACTGCTTTATCAAGTCTCTGTCCTAAAATCTTATTAGGGACTTAATTAGAATATACTTATTTTTGCCACTCAACTTGAAAAAATTTAATATCTTTATAAAATTTATTTTTTATCTAGGAACATCTAAATTACTCTTTTTTTATTCTTTTTTGAGTGTCTCAAAAGTATTGACTTTATCTTCATGTAGGTGGCATTCTTTTTTTGTTTAGGTTGTTTATACTATTTAAACTTTTTGAGTCTGTTGGGAATAAAATAGTGATTATGATTTAACATTGTTTAAAATAAATTATTGCTGGTATATAGGCATTAAACAAATATTCATTTTTGTGTGGCTTCTTTATTGAACTAATTATTTTTAAATATTTTCCTTCCATCCTCTTGAGTAGTCTATGTATAACTATGCCATTTAAAATAATGATGATTTTTCACATAATTGTTACATGTTTCATTTTTTATTTTATTAACTACAACTTCTAGAATAATGTTAAGTAAAAGCAGTCATAATGAACATTTTTATTTGTTTCTAATTTTTAATGAGAATGTCTGTAGGATCTCATTGTAAATTATGATGTCACTTGTTATTTTATGGTACACATTTAATAGACTTAAATATATTCTAATTGATCAATTTAAATTAGACATTTAAGGAAATAATATTTCTCTTTATAAAAATGTTTCCTTTTTAACAACCTAGACTAGATGTTGAATTTTATTATATTGTTTTTCTTTTCCCTACTTACATTTTCAAACATTGAACTATCCTTGCATTTGAATAATGCCACTTAATGATGTGTTGGGAGGCAATTCTCCCTGGGACTCTCACATTCTTATATATCCTGTAAGCAGAGCCTCTGACTGCCCTTTGTTTTGAAGTATCTTTTCAAGAATAGAGATGGCCTTTCCCTACAGAACAAAGGGCAGGTTTGCTTATAGCCTTGAAGATATAGTGTCTCCCCTCTGAACCAAACAGCAGGCCTGCTTACTGTAATAAAGATAATGCCTCCCTTTGGGGCAATGGCCAGATACTTGCTGCCTATTTTTGAAGAATCACGTCTCCAAAACTCAGAGTTCCTTTCCTAAAATGCAACACACTGAACATGCAGGCATCTACCTGGGCCCATATTGCATCATACCCCTGAGAACGGGGGGAAAGGGCATTGACACATATGCTGATGCTCAGGCTGCTTCCTGTGCTATAAGTCATAAAATCCTTTGTATCTGACCCCAAAGTCTCATATCTACTGCCACATGAAATTGTGGCAGGCTATCTTGTCAGTTGGCAATGTTCAAACACTACACAATTTTTATTGTTTGAGAGATTCCATTTTCGAAAAATCTAGTTATGAATTTACATTTATACTCAAAAGTGATATCAATTTATACTTTTTCCCATGCTATATTTATTAGGTTTTGCTGGCTACATTACCTATGAAAGGAATTTAAAAGTTTTCCATTAGTTTTCTGCGCTGAAGTTGTATATATGAAGTGCATATTAAGACGTGCAAATAAATGTTTTTTTTTTTTTAAAAGTTTTGATTTAAAAATGTTTTGGAATTAACTCCTCCCCCCCCCAATTTCTTGCTGAGTTAATGTTAGCCATTTGTATTTTCCCAGAAAACCAGTGAATTTTGACAATTTAATAGTGTTTGGTGTTACCATATAATTTTAAGAGAGTTTTACATATCTATAGTTATATATCATTTCTTATTTTACATATTTGTTGTTTTAAGCCCTTCCTCTTTTTAACTTTTTTTTCTGGACTTGCTAGAATATGCCAGACTCTTACATATTTATGGTTTTGCTTTTATTACTCTTTCTTTTTTTGTTTTGTTTTGTTATTTACTTTCTTCTGCTTCTAAATGATGTTTTTATTTTCTAACATTTTAAAGCTTAATTCTTTTATTTGTGTTACTTCTGATGTAATAAAGCAAGCGTAGAAACCTACTTGTTCCAATAAATAGTTTTAGCTTCATTTTGTAAGATTTGATATGTAATGTTCTAATAATTATTTTTTTCACCAATTTGTAATAAAAAAATTGATCTTTTCTTTGATCCAAGAGTTACTTATGTATGTTTTCTAATTTACAAATAGTTTCCTTGTCTTAAACTGTTTTTACTATATTTTAGTTTATTTTATTACAGTTGCAAAATGTAGGTTATATATTTTTCTTTATGAATTTTATCAAAGTTTTAGTTTGTTCTACTACATGATTAACTTCTAAAATATTCTGCAGATGTTTTAAAAGTGTATGTATTCACGGAAGGGCATAAACTTTATAACAATTATAACCATTAAAAATGATTAGTTAAATCTGTTTTATATTAGGCTTACTTGATTTATCAAGGAAAAGTTTCAAAATTTCAGTTGTGTGTCTGCTTATTTTTTTCAATATATCAAAGAGTTGTGTGCTTTATGTAGTTTAATGGCACTTACCAGCTGCATAACGGTTCCTACCTATTATACTCTTATTGTGAAATCTATTCTTTAAACACTCTATATTTACATTCCTCATTTTGCCCTGTGCCTTTGTCTATTTTTTGTGCTATTAATCTTTTTACTTAAATAAACTCAGCAGATCTTTAGCCATCTCTAACTTTCAATTTATATGTATATTTTAAATCCAGATATAGTTGAATTTTATTTCTTGATATACTATGTGTCCTGGTAGACAAGCAATGACCCTGTTGCTCTGCCCAGAGGGTTCCATGAAAATGTAGGAATCTGTGGTATAACATGCAAATATATTTGGTCTTTGTCTTTGGTTTCTGGCACAGAACTTTTCAAATCCTTGAAATGCCTGAGTGAAAAGAGTGTCTTTGTTTATTCATAAGGAATCCCTTTCCATCACACCTAAGGTTATTTCAATGAGATGATTTAAGGTAGGGCCCCTAGATGGCCTCAGAATGGGGCTGGTCACCAGAAAGACCAAGTGATTAGAGAGTTAGAAACTTCAGCTCCTCCCACCAACTTCCAGAAAAGGGGGGGTGGGGGAGCGCCTAGAAAAATGAGCTCTATGGAAATTCTTGAACAATGAAATTCAGAAAGCTTCCTGGCTGGTGAACACATCCGGGTACTGGGAGGATGACAGGCCTGGAGAAGGTATGGAAGCCTTATGCTCCTTCCCTCACCACATCTCACTCTATGCATCTCTTCCATTTAGTACATCTTGAGTTCTGTGAATCATTCTAGTGGGATCCCCTAATTTATAGTCAGTCAGTCAGAAGTATGAGTGGTTCAAGACTTGTGACTGGCATCAGAAAGGGATCCACATCTACACCCAGTTGGTTTCTAAGAGATGGGGCAGTAACATCATTAATAAGGATACCACCTATGTGTTAGGAGGAAAAAAATCTCCTAGGATCAAAGGGTGTATCCATGTGCATGAAAGCCCAGCATCAGGCCCACTGTCTTCTGCCTCCCTGAAGGTACATATCCTTAAGTTTACTGAGCTGAGTTTGGAAACCCTTGATATTGGGAATAAAAACTGGCTTATTTCCTAATGTCAGAGCTTTTCTGGAATGATGTCCCAAAAAGTTATATTTATGAACTAAATAAAAATTACCAGCATTTTCATGTCAATCAGGAAACATTTAATGAAATGCTACTTGGGTTATAATTTACTTAATATCTCTCTTATTTGTCAAGTTTCATTTGGTGGCTAAATATTCACTCTTCAAATCAGCCTGATTTACATGTTAAATATCAACCTAAGTCCAAAATATTTCACCAGATGGCTTTCTTACTAAAACTCAATAAAAGTGAACAAAAGTCCAGAGCACAGGGGCAGCCAAATAACCTAAAGGCTCTACCTAAGTCCGCTTCTAAGTGGGGCACAGTTTTGTTTTATGTTTATTTTAAGTGATAAGCTGTGTATTATCTCCTTGCTAAATCAAACACTCTTATCCTCTGCCATCATGCCTTTCCCTAAGCTGCAGAGCTCACTTCCTCCACCCACTTCTCCCCAACCCTAAACAACCAGATTTGCTCACTGTTTCAACTGCTACTCGTAAAACATGTGATACACTAGAAAGAGTACTAGTTTGGGGGTCAAGAGACCAAATTTCTAGGTCTAATATTGTCAAATATTGCCACTAACTAGTTTTAGGACCTGGATTTAGTCACTTCAACGCTCTGAGGTTTTATTACTAAAGGAATGCATTTGGTCTGGATGATTTTGAAGATCTAAGATTCCCTAGCAACCTTTTCTATAATTTTAGTGACATTGACTAGCTCCTGAAATTAAGCAGAGGTCTCAGGACTGTCCCATGGTTAATACTTAAAAATAAAATTATTTTTTCATGATAAGAAAATGGTTGATGCACACTAATTTCATCACCTAACAAAGAAAGAAGTCAATAGATTGCTTCATACTTGGCATTATTAAATACATGACTACATATGTTAATTACAATTTTAAGGAAACACAGGCAAACATTCAATCATGAGAGGAAAAACAGCAAAGGACACTTAGTCCATATACCAAACAAAAGAAAAAAAGGCATTAACACAGAAGCAGAGAAAAAGAAATCACAAATGATGAAAAAAGGAAAAGCATCAGTTATGAAAACAAATCTTAATAAATCAAAGTTCTTTATTAAAAGAAAAAGACTCCCAGATTGGATTAAGAAATAAAATTCAATGATATCTGAATTTAATTCTTTTAAAAATATATATTTTATTAATTTTTTAAAGAGAGGAAGGGAGAGAGAGAGAGTTAGAAACATCAATGAGAGAGAAACATTGATCAGCCGCCTCCTGCATACCCTCTACCAGGGATGTGCCCACAACCAAGGTACATGCCCTTGACCAGAATCGAACCTGGGACCCTTCAGTCTGCAGGCCAACGCTCTATCCACTGAGACAAACCGGTTAGGGTTGGATTTAATTCTTAATCTATACTCATTATTTCTAACTTAAGTTATCTTTGAATATTTTCATAGTGTTGCCATTCTTTCATTCAATATTTTTCCCCAGGGGAGATAACTTAAATGTAAGTTAAATATCTTCCTCTCCTGAGCATTAGAGCAAAAATAGAATTTGAGAAGCAATGGGTTAACTGAATAATGAAGTTATACCACATTAAAAGCTGACAAATGCTAACTGATTATTTGAAAATTCACTTGTGATGCAGGCTGATTAGCACAGGCTGGTGTACTGAGAGAGGTGGAGGGAGAGTATGAAGTTAGCATAGCGTTGGCAGGCCTATAGGCTTAGGATCAAATTCTGACTCAACTACATGATTCTAGGCAATCCTAGGTCTCAGTTCTATATCTATTAAATAAGTATAATATCTTCCTTTGATGGTTATTAGGTTAAAGAAAATAATATATGAATGGTGCCTGGTACCTAGTAACATTATAGTTCTTATTTATTGAGTGCTTATTTAAATTCCTTCCAGTGGGCAGAGTATTAAAACTTACATTGGCCCTGGCCAGTTTGGCTCAGTGGATAGAGCGTCAGCCTGTGGACTGAGGGATCCCAGGTTCGATTCTGGTTGGGGGCATGTACCTTGGTTGAGGGCACATCCCCAGTAGGGGGTGTGCAGGAAGCAGCTGATCTATGTTTCTCTCTCATTGATGTTTCTAACTCTCTATCCCTCTCCCTTCTTCTCTGTAAAAAAAATCAATAAAATATATTTTAGAAAAAAAACTTACATTGATCTTATGAGTAGGTGTTATAACTATGTCCATCTTAAAGATGAGAACCTGAGACTCAGAAGTTTACTAACCTGCCTTGGGTCTCAGAGGTACTAAGAGGCTCAGATTGGAGTTCTGCCCATCTTAAAAGCCCCAGGCTTCATGACTACTATACTGTTTTTCAATAAATGACAGGTATCATCATTAGCCCCATCCTCACTCAGAAGTCAGTATAACTTAGTGGGCAAGCATGTGGTCAAGGAGTCAGACTCAGGTTTTAATACAGTTTCTTCCATTTCAATAAATGGCAGCTCTGTGACCTTGCATGAGCTCTTTAATTTCTCTAATCCTTGGTTTCCTAATTTGTAAAATGAGGATAAAAAGCTGGTTTATACGTATTTTGTGAGGATATCCAATAAGTAAGTCTTAATACGTCTTTTGCTTTTTTACATCTTAGTCGGTCTAACATGCTAAGTGAAAGTGAATGCTGCGTTATGTCTTGACCATGTTTTGAAGATTGTGTAGGAAGTGTTTTTTAGAACTTTTGTTGGTCTTTCCTTTAGCAGGGAAAGGTCCCCCTCAAGTTCTATAGCCCCTAAAACCCACGAGGTTCCATAGGTTGAAGGGAAACATGGGCCAAATCTGCACACTTCTTATCACCCCACTTGTGATGCATTTGGTAAGCACTCTCACAGAGAAGGAGCTCTGTGCTATGGACTTCTTACTGCTCTGCAGAGCAGCCCGGCTCTGACGGGGCATTGATGACCCTTCTGATGTGATAGCTGAGGTACGGGGCCATTCATTCTGTACTGTCCACTCACATGAAAGGTTTTGGAGTATAAAAACAGATGCTGCTAGTGCTATCAAGGTGTGTGTGTGTGTGTGTGTGTGTGTGTGTGTTTACATGTTTACATGCTTTTAGCTTTTTCTCAAACTCATTCCATTTTGAAGGCTGGCTAAAGGCACATGTCACACCATGAGACTATTTCTCCCTTGCATTTACCTGTCAATAGCAAGAACTAAAACACGCTCTCCTAAAGACATTAGCTTTCTTTTTGATACTAAATCCAAAGAGAGACCTTTTAAAGACCATTTTTATATATGTTAGCTTTCTGAAGGGGAAATACTGTCATTAGAAATATGAAATATCACTTACTATATTTGAGTTCAGAAACCTGAAGTTTGACAAATTTCCCATAGTCTCAGCTTTCCTAACAGAAGCATTGCCTGGGTCTACTTCTAGGCCTTTGTAACACTTGGTTCTTTGTCATGCAAGAACGCATTGCAACACTGTTTTTATCTCCCTCCTTCATGCACACTGTGCTCTTCATCCTGTGCCAAGATGAGGCTGAACCACAGCCTAGGGGCAGAGTTTCTATCTCAACTGAGCTGTTTCCTGCATCCTCCCACCTCACCTGAGAGCTGTATGCTTGACTGAGCTGTGCTTTACTTATCAGAGTTAAAATATATCCCACAACCAAAGTGTATCTTTATAATTTTAGTAATGAGCATTGCTTTAAGTACTGAATAAAGAATACATTTATAGGACAGCAATTTTACATGTCTATAAATACCTGGATCAGATATGTGATGAGCTGAATTTATAAAGTTGATAAAAAACTGGATGGTTATTTCAATTGCAAAGGAACCCGTTCACTTTTTTCAAATATTTCTTTAAAAGTAGGATAGTAATAACCTTACATTTGCATAGTGGGGAAGGCTTTGCAGATGTTTTCAAAGCATTAGCTCATTTGTTCCTCTCAACAATCCTGTGAACTAAGTGGGTAGTGACTATTATTTGCATGATTTATGGATAAGAAAATACAAAGCATCCTTAGCACATTTGAAATGTAATCACCTATTCATAAATCAACTCATGACCGATTAAGGAGGGATGATCCATTGTTAAAAGTATGCCTACCTGTCTTTACTCATATGTGTAGTTAGTGTCCTGGCTATCTCTTGCGGTGTAACAAATTACCCCCAAACCTAGTCACTTAAAAGATCATTGAATTATATCTCATTATGTTTTTGGTTAATAGTTTGAATAGGGCTCTGACGGGTGATTCCTCTCTTTCATGTAGAGTCAACTGAGATCTCTTGGGTTACTCAGCTGGCAGATGAGCTGGTTTGGAGATTCTAAGGTGGTTTCATTCACAAATTTTACACCTGGGCTGGAAAACTGATCTTGGCTGGAACTTTCAATTAGAATGCTTACATGTAGTCTCTCCAACATGGTATCAGGGTAGTTGGGGACTCAGGGCTTCTATAGACATATTCCAAGAGAATAAAGTGAAAGTTTGTCAGTAGCTTAAGCCCTGGCTGGGTCCAACAACTGGCCCAGCATCACTTCTGCCATATTCTGTTGATTATAGCAAATCATGAAGCCCACCCAGATTTGAGGGGAGAGGATATACGCACTACTTCTAAATAAAAGAGGGAGCAGAGAATGTGTGGCAATCTTTAAACTGCCAAATTCCAGTCTTGGGTTAATTATTCACATTCTTTAACCTGAAAACTTGTAAACTAAAGAAAGAGATTATTATTTTTTGTCCTCTTCCCTCAACATACAATATTAAGACAATAAGACAAATGGATGGGCATTCTCATTCAAAAATGGAGAAAATAGAAAGCACAGAGCAGTCCCTAGTCTACAGCACTTCTGAAATATTGCTAGCCATGTGTTGATATTTGATTAGGTTTCAATCCTGCTTCCTAGGAATTATATAGTCATAATATATAATAATATTAATAATTTATCTATTGCAATTCCTTTTTCACCTTACTTTTCTCTATCTGTATTATATCATATATGCCTACAATAAAAAATAAAAATGGACATTTAGCATTCCTTGCAGAAATGAAACTTCAGCCCATTCATTAGGTCTATTTTCTATGGGCTACCTTGCCACAGGCAAGGGTATTGCCAAAATTTCTGCCACTTCGTAACCAGAGTCACTTTTTCTCCAGCCTCCAGTAGCAATTACTTTATTATCTTCTGAGTATTCAGCAACAGTCTCCTCAGGTCCTTCCAGCCTTCACTAGCCAGTGTCCCCAGGGTCTTTCCAGCTTTTGCCCTGTGTGGTTCCAAACCACTGCTATATGTTTTCAGACTTTGTTATGGCAGCACTCCACTTCTAGGTATCAAATTCTGTCCCCCCAGCTATTGCTGCACAATAGATGACCCCTAAACTTAGTAGCTAAAATGACAATTGTTTCATGATATGGGGATTTTATTACTCAGGAATTCAGGCCTGGCTCAGCTCCCTGATGTTGTGCTCCATGCCGAACTGAGTGAGGTCACCTAGTGGTCCTCTGCTGGTGAATGGGCTTGTCTTTAGGGTTTGGGGTGCCTTCACTCACATGATTACCACCATGGCAGTTTGACCTGTAATGCGGGGCTCAGCTGGGACTGTTGACTGGAGCTGACACATGGCCTCTCTGGCATGGCGGCTGTAGGGTAGTAGGACTTCCTATTAGTGATCCAGGTTCCCAGAAGAAGCATTCAAGAGGTAGGGTATGTAAATTTCCAGTTTCTGAAATCCCAGGCTTGGATTCTGGCCTAGCTTCAATTTTGCTATATTTTAGTAGCCAAATAATCACAGAGGCATCCAAATTCAAGGTCATGGAATACAGGCCCCATCTCTCCGGGAGAAGAATCTCAAAAATTTTAGTAGTATAGAAAAGTAATGTTTAGTTATTTTATTTTTTATTTTGACTCAATAAACAAACTCAAGATTAGCAATTAGATGGTCCAGGTTTTGTTTCCATTTCTCTCATGACTTGGCTATGTTTGAGCTAAGGTTTCAGCTTTTAGTTTCCATCCTAGACACAGTGGAGATGTTGCTAACTGCTGGCACTCACTAGCTCATGGGGATGTTGTGCCTGTTAAAAAAAAATAGTATCCAAAAAAGTATGCTCTAAAGTGCTCTAGGAAGTAGGATAATAAATTATTATAACTAATTGCACCATTACAAATTCACCATGTTTTTCTAATGAGAGAGAAAATTGGGTTTCTGTCTTGGGTAGAATTAACAGGGCCACATAGACACTCTGGTAAACACACTTTAAACATACAATTTCATGCCATAGTGCATGTTTCATCTGTCTTTCCTGTGTCCTTGGTGATGTACATTTTCTTACTGAATCTTTGCAACACCTCTTTGAGGCTGATGCCATTATTAACATCTTAATCATAGTTTCTGAAACATTTTTGTTCCGAAGTTTAAATTCTAACCATCTTTTGCATATTTATACATAATACATCTTAAAAGAACCTAATGAAATCTTTAGTAGAGTCTGTAGGGGTTTTGTTTAAATTCTACAGAAATCTTCCCTTTTTATTTTATACAAATATTCTTGCAAAATGAGATAAAAGCAGATTTATGAAGATATCAAAGTGATATAAGAGGAGAGAAAAAAAATAAAAGAAACAGAAGAATTAGCAGAAGCTAGCTTACATACGGAAGCCAGGAGGAAGATGAGGTGGTTGGTATTATGGGAGGAGAATGGGCTGGAGGCCAGGGCTCCTGGCCCTGCTATGCTATTAACTAAGAAATTGGGAGTGCAACCTTGAAAAGTTTCTTCTCTCCTCTAGACCAAAGTTTCCTTTTGTGTCAAGTAAGAGAATGGAACAAGATAAATTCTAAACCCATGTCAAATTTAATATTCTCTAATCACTCAAGGAAAGGGGGTGAAACACTAAATACACATAAATACACCCACCTATGAAGGAAGTGAAGATGCAGATTGGAGGATAAGTTTGGAAAATGACAACAACATTTTTGGACTTGAGAAATCATAAGTAGTAGAATGACCATAGAGACTGAAAAACTAATCACAGACATGAGGTAAATCAATATTTAAAAAGGAGCCCTAACCGGTTTGGCTCAGTGGATAGAGCATCCGTCTGCGGACTGAAAGGTCCCAGGTTTGATTCCGGCCAAGGGCATGTACCTTGGTTGCGGGCACATCCC
This sequence comes from Myotis yumanensis, assembly GCF_028538775.1. Taxonomy (NCBI): domain Eukaryota; kingdom Metazoa; phylum Chordata; class Mammalia; order Chiroptera; family Vespertilionidae; genus Myotis; species Myotis yumanensis. The sequence goes on from NW_027223753.1 coordinate 65,590,336, forward strand.
CAGTAGGGGGTGTGCAAGAGGCAGCTGATCGATGTTTCTCTCCCATCGATGTTTCTAACTCTCTATCCCTCTCCCTTCCTCTCTGTAAAAAATCAATAAAATATATTTAAAAAAATAAAAAATAAAAAGGAACACTGAGCCCAGACATCATGAAGGCAATTTGTAAAAAAAAAAAAAAGTTTAATTATTCTTTCAATAAATGTTTGTTGAGGCTCCTATGTACCAGATCCTATCCTAAGTATTTGGGGTGGAGAAATTTCAAAAAACAAAAACAAAAAACCTTGTCTGCATGAAGCTTACCTTCTAGGTTGGGGATACAGGCAGTAAAATAAATACATGACCTGTTAGATGATCACAGGTGTTTTGTAGAAGAATAAAGTGGGGAAGGAGGGTTGAACATGCTGTGTGGGGTTTGCAACATTAGATAAGGTGACCCGGGGAGACCTCACTGAACAAAGCTCTGAAGGAAGTCAGCAAAAGAGTGGTGGGGACTTTGCTTCCTATTTCGTGAAGAAAATGAAAGCATGTATAAGAGCATTCCAGGCAGAGGGAACAGCAAGTACAGAAGTGCTGAGATCACAGCACCTGATGTGTTTGAAGAATAACAAGGAAGCTAGCATAGGTGGAGTAGAGTGAGTGAAGGAAAGGGTAGTAGGAGGGGAGATTAGAGGAAAGAGTGGGAGGATGTTGAGCAGTGAGTGCCATCTGACATGTTTTAATGAAATACCTTTATTGCTATATAGAAAGTAGACTAAAAAAGGTCAAGGACAGAAAAAGGAAGAACAGTTCAGAGCAGAGGCCACTGCACTAATCCAGGCAAGTGACGATGGTGGCTCAGACTAGAATGGTAGCAGGAGAAGCAATGAGGAGTGATGGGATTCTGGTTATATTTTGAAGGAAGAATGGACAGAATTTGCTGGATGGTTATTTATGATGGAGGTAATGAGGGGGTCAAGGAAACTTCGAAGGGTTTTGACTTGAATTAAGAGTTCCTAATTCAAGATGACAAAGACTGTGGGAGGAGCAGATTTGATGGTGGTGGTGGAGCTATTAGGAGTTTAGTTTTACACATGTTAACTGGTAGGTGCCTATGAGGTATCTAATTTATGCATGTATTATGTGTCATGAATACATGATTGTGGATTTCAGGGGAGAAGTATAAATGCATTAAAGCCAGAAGATTGGCTCAGCTCAGAGTAAGCATAGGGTCCCAGGACTGAGCCTGAGGAGTCCCAAGCAGGGATGAAGAGAAACATCAAGGGTAGACAAAGAGGAGTGCCCAAAGAAGTAGGAATAAAACCAAACAAGCAGAGAGTGAGAAAAGAAAAGTGTTTCAAAGATTAGACAGTGATTATGTCCCACGTTAAAGATTGATTGGGTAAGATGAGCACTGAGACATTATTGCTGGCTTAGGGCCTTTCAAAGAGTTTTGCCATACAGGAGATGTGAGAAAGGGGAGTATCTAGAAGGGAACTGTAGTAAAGAGATCTTTTAAAAAATTTGTGAGAAAACAAGTTGAAATGTTGAAGAGAGTGATCAAATAGAGAGAAGATTTCTGGAGCAATGCCTTTTAGTAGGTGTGTGTGCTGGGATCAGGTGGCAAATGGAGAGGTTGGTCTTCATAGAAGAATGGCTAGGAGAGAGGGTTAAGTAAATAGGTAGGAGGGTAGATGTGGTGGCAGGTGAGTGAAGTTCTCTTGATTGCTGCCATTTTCTCAGTGAACTAGGAAGCAAAATCATCAGCCCAGAGTGAGGGTGACAAAGTTGGTTAGAGGTCTGAAGATAGAGGAGTGGGTATGAAATGGTTGTTTAGGGGAGTAGCAGGGCTTTTGGACTAGAGAAATACAATATAATTGCTGGAGGGTATTAAAGACATCTCTGAGGTAAACCCTTTAGTTTTCTTAAGTCAGATATTACTGGTCTTTTCTAAACTGGTGTTCTCATAGTGAGATATCCTTGTAGCACCAACTCTCCCCCATGATTCCTTTCCTTATTATGTGCTGAGATTCAACTAGTTGGTAGCCTATGGGTTTCAGGAAGCAGAACCACTGATGGGCTTGTTTTACTTTTGTATTGGGCAGCTTTTTCTGTTTTCTCTGATAGCAAACAACCCCAAGATCTCAGAGGCTTAGAAAAATCAGGATTTGTTTTTCTTTTTTTTGTTACATATTGGTGGTAGACCAGTTGTTGTTCTGTTCCACATATCTTCATTCTGAGTCAACATTTAGGCTATATTATTCTCTGGGCAGAGGGAAAAGAACAATGGTAGAACTACAAGATGGTTTTCAAAGTTTTTTCATGGAAGTGGTAATTGTCACTTCTGCTCACATTTCATTGGTCAAAGCAAGTCATATGGCCAAGCTTGATGGCAATGGGATGGGAAATATGAAATTTTTTTAGGGAGGAACAAATAGTTTGGAACAATTATATAATTAGTCACAACTTTTTCCATGTGTGGCAAGGGAAATCCTTCTCAAGCAACACAATGGGTCAAATTACTTCTTCCCAAACACAATTGACATTTAGACCCCAGGAGTAACCTCAGGGTGATTAGACACTGGGTATGAATTTCTGGGTGCAATTTTATGTCTAATCCTGTGGGTTAGATAATTTAGCTTTAGAATTTAGGAATTTAGGAAATATTTTACTTTCAGGGCAGCAGGCCAGGTGTTCTATCATATGCATTATAGGTATTATAATATCAAAAGCAACTATGCCGATTTTTATAAAATACATCTTATAAGCTTGAAGAGAGAGTACCATCCAGAACTGTTTAATGGGAACTTCTTAAGTTCTATGACCAATTTTGTAATGATATAAATATAATATAATAGAGGAAAGAGCTCTGCCAGGTAAGGTAGAGAATTCCATATGTATTCTTTGTCTAGAAGGAAGAATTTTATAGCTTAATAAGGAGCTGGGATATTTCTCTAAGACACTGTGTAACCAAGGCCTATCATTCAAAACTCCCGTGTCAAATATGGTGCTCTGCACGAAGCAGTGGGCTGTTCTGAGTGATCACCTTGCCACGACTCATAGAGATGAGAAGCCCGAGACCAGCCATGATGGTATCAAGGCTGACATGGATGCCTGGTATGTTGGCTTAAACATTTCATGTTTCTCTGTTAACACGAAGGCACCAGGGTCAGCTGCTGTTTGTTCTTTAGTTTCACTTTAGTGAGTCTTTTCCTCTTTGTTTATGATTATGAAATTCTGACAGCTGACAAAGGACATTCCAAGAACGTAGCCAGAGCCCAAATTGTGTGCTGCTGTGGGAATTTCTCCCCCTAAAGTTGTCCAATGACCCTGCTCTGGAGAAAACACTCAGGTAATGCATTCCCAGTGGTAGCTTAACTCCCATCAACTCACAACTGGTGCCCTCATTACGGTGTTTTTCTTGCTTTAGGTTGTAGTTTTGTGTGTGTGTGTGTGTGTGTGTGTGTGTGTGTGTGTGTGTGTGTGTGTTTCCCCCTAGTTTATCTCAACCTCCCACCACAGTGAATTTAGTGTCTGTGAGGGGGCCTGAGTAGCTGTCCCCTGAGACTTTCTCAGGTTTATTTTTAGTGCAGGCCATTTGGAAAAATTACTTTCCCTAGCTGACTATACCAGGACTGTCTTAACTCTGACTTAGAATTCTAGACTTCTCACATTGAACTGAGACTGAGCAGGTAACCCATGTCTTCATTTTAAAAGGTGGGGCAATCACATTACAATGAGGATATAAGATTTGCCAAGAATTACCCAGACACCCAATTGTAAGAGTATTTTTCTTTGGTCTGTTGGTCTCAGATCTGTAAAATGTTTAACTGTGTAAAATTGCAAGTTAGTCTGACTAAATTGGACAGATTGCAGGTAAAAACCCTATTCCCTAAATCCCAATTGATCCCCTGAGCCATCCATATGCCTTAAAAGTGTTATTATTACTATCAAGCTACATGCTCAAAAATTATTTCCCTTGGGAACACACACCTAACCCAGACGTAAGGATTACTACATTTTTTTACTCACTCCATACCCTTTGTTCTAAGTTTCTTGTTATGTTCTTTCTTCCCATCTTATGTCTCATTCAAAATGATATTGAAATGCTATAAACTCTGTAGTCTCCACCTAATTTTAAACCATATATAATCACCAACATTCAGCTGTTTTGGCCTACAAGGACGGCGATTTCATACGGTTCAGTCTAATCCAATTAGAACAAGAGAGTAAATTGTAAAAATTCTCATGCAGAAAAATGCAGATTATTGACCAAGTGAATAGCAACTCATTCACAATATGTGAAAGAGTTGAATGTCTATCCAAGCTGTAATAAGATTCTTTGTAAAATGAAGGCTAGTTAGCATATTAAATGAGAATTATAATTTGGAAGAGAATTTTGAACTGTGATAGAAAAAAAAGAGGGGGAACTGAGATGCACACATATATGTTAATGTGCCAAGTGTCTCTGGGTGCAATGGCTGTGACTGCTACTGGGCATGAACAACTTATTCTGGTCTTTAGAAAACTGGCTCTTTGTGTTTTATTATATTCTCTCTCTCTCTTTCTTTCCCATACTCTTTCCTCTGTTGGTTTTCATGGTCAGACTTTTGAAAGCAGTCTTAACTCACTCTGTCCACATTCTCCCTCTATTCATTGTGTAACATGCTGTAATCTGGTTTCTGTCCCCAACACTCCACTGAAACTATGTTTGCCAAGGTCACTAATAACCTTTGATAGACAAATTCAATGGAAGCTTTTCTGTCTTTATCTTACTTAACTTCCCTGTCGCATTTGACAGGATGGACCAAGATTTACTTCTTACTATTGCAGCCCTTTTTCGGACTTTCACGATCTCTCTTTCTCTTTATTCAGTCGTGTGTCCCAGGGCCTACCTTAACATACTTGTCTATATTTGTTGAATGAATGAAAGAATGAATTAATGAAACTATAGCACTTTGTGTATATTAGTCATTGAAAATAATAAATTTAATCCCCACTTACAGCAATTTATCTACCTCGTCTTCTACCATATACATTTTAAATAATGTATAACTTCTAAAATGCCACATTCTTCACGTATTTATCTCAGAAATCCTACCTGATAGGTAGGGGGCAAGGCAGGCAAGATACAGGAGACTGTTGGCTCTTTCTCACATGGCTTCCTCTAATATCGAGCATTATAAATATGCTGGGTCATCAGTCATGTTTTTTAGTACCTCCTAACTCTTAGGAAAAAAGATTCATGTTCTTTTTCTTTCCTCCCCAGGATGTATCACTTAGAGATCCAATAAAGTGTGTCCACAAACAGCTACTTGTTGCTTGCTTAGACATATGACCTGACAAAAAGATAGGGGGAAAAAACCCACAAGACTCCAGGAAAACAAAAGAAATGAGCCAACAGAAAATGTGACATCCACGTACACACTTTATGCATGTTTAATTTCTGTTGTTTTGGTTGGAAAACAGCTGCAGGTGTCCTCTAATTATAACCCCATTTTCACAAATATCAACTGTCATATTTAATCTGTTATAGTCACCATATAGCCTACTGTTACAGCACATTTCTTTCATTACAAATTTAGTAGCAGAGTCTCAAATGCACAAGCTAACATTCAGGCTAGTCAATTAATGCATTATTTACAAGTTAAATGTTATTAAAAACAGGTTCTTAATTTGCTAATGATTTAGTAGACCCAAGGCAATATTCCAATTTTTTTTAAATTGAAAAATGGAAAAACATTCAGAACAGTTGGGATAGGGAGGGATGTCAGGGATATTTTGGCCTCCCTCACCATTTTCTGAGTTCCTTTTTCACTTTCTTCTTTTTTGTGTCTTGTTTTGATGCCTGTATTAACCAGTTGCAGCATGAGTGAGAAGAAAGATGTATGAAAAATAAAAACAGCATAAATAGTAATGTGAGTGGTGTTTTTAAAAACCACCAGGCAGTTTGGAATGACTCAATACACATGTTGCCCATACAATGCGGCATATTTTGATTTACAATGCCATTCCAGCAGCACAGCAGGTTAAGAAGGTTAGAAGTCAAGGAAATTAAAGGTTATTAGCATTCCACTGTTGTCAGGCTGCACAAATGGAATATATGTCTTTTCAAATACACTTTGAAAAATTAAGAGTTTCTAGGGTTTAAAGGCCCCAGAGTCATCACTACAATCTGGATTTTGTTCTTTGTTTAATTTTTTTTCTTCTTTTGCCTTTGACCTAGATCCTGTTCTAAATCCCCATCTTTCATGTTCCACAATTCCATGCCATGCTTCTTATTTATGAAAGATAACCTGGCTGAGCAACTGGTGACTCCATGAACGGGTTCAGCTCCCTGAGGCCAGTTACCACCTCTTCCCACTTTTCTCTCCAGCTGTCTTCTTGGCGGAGAGTCATCTCCTTTCTTCTCTCCATTTCTGCCCTGTCCTCTTATACTTTTAAAAAACTTAACCAAGATTCACCTTTTTAATGAAATCTTGTTTAAAAATTCTAATCCACAATGCTTTCTTGTCTCTGAATTATTTCATGTCTGCATTCACAGTCACTCAAATGTTACCCTGCACTTTCTCTATAGTTGTTTTCCATGGGACAAGCTTAGAGTCAGAAAGACCTGACATGTATTCATGGTGTGACCTAGGGCAAATTATTTCTTTTCTCTAGGTCTCCCTTTTTTCTTCTCTTAAATGAAGACAAAAACCCTTATTTGATTGTTGGGAGGATAGGTGAGGTCATGTATGTGAAGAACCTAGTTAAATGGCAGAAACCCATACACAGCAGCTCCTCTTGCTGTAATGAAATAAGATAATTTATATCAATCACCTAGCACAGTGCCTAACTTATGTTTGGCACTCAATAAAATTTAATTCCCTCTGGTACAATAAATAGGTCATAAGCATTTATTGTTTTCATTTTCACTCAGAGTAAAATTTTTTTCAAGGGCAAGCACTACATTTATTTTAAAACTTTTCAGTTTGTGTGGATTAATGTTCCATCCTCCATAATTTGGAAAGTATCCTGTGTATCTCTCAGGAAATCCAGGCAGAACTGAGTGCCCCCTGCCCACATTGGTGACCTGGGGAAGGCACACTTTTATTAGTTCCTCCTCATTCCTTGCCTCACTCTCCCTGTTTTGTCTACTCCTGGGATCACCTTCTAATAAACTACTGGTACTAAAGCCCTTGTTTCAAGCTCTACTTTTGGAAAACCCAAACTAAGTAAGGAAAAGCTTCAAATGACAGAGAAAGACAATAAACCGTGCGCCAAGAAGCAGAAGAAACTTCAGATCCACCCAAGGCAACTAGGATGGAAGAATGTCAATAGAATAAAGAAGAGGATGAAATCCATCATTCATTTATTTATAGCATTGAAAAAATATTTATTGAGCACAACACCAGATATCAGTGATCAAAACAGACAAGATCTTTCTGCCCCATGGCACTTACATTTTAGTGAAGGAACGTGCAAGGAACAAACAAACAAATCAACATGCAAAATCATGTTAAGGAGTGATAGGGGACAAAAAGGGAGGGTAAGAGTTCGATGGTGTGCAGGAGAGGCTGCTAGTTTTGATAGTGTGATCTACTTAAAATAAGCCAAGGCCTGTCTGAGAAGGTGATCTTTGAACAGAGACCTGGCTGGAGTGAGAATGGCCCATCCTGTGTTCACTGTCTACCATCTTCTGGAATGAAACCAGAAGAAAAAAATCTTTCTAGCCTGGGAAAGGGGTTATAAGATAAGATAAAAAAATCCTGCTGGTTAGAAAAAATGGAGTGCAGAGACTTCTCAAGGTACAACTTTCCAAGCAGAGTGCTTTTTGCTCCCAAAGGGCCCTAAAGACCTGACCTTAGCTTGCAAGTCCTGTATAAACCCTTCCTTTAGGAATTTCTGTGGAGGGCCTTCATCCTTTTATCTTCTCTTCTGGTCACTGCATCCTTCTCTTCAATTTCTCAAATAAAAAGAATGCATTTATTTATTTATTTAAAAATATTTTTATAGACTTCAGAGAGGAAGAGAGAGAAAGAGATGAAACATCAACGATGAGAGAGAACCATTGATCGGCTGCTTCCTGCACGCCCCACAATGGGGATTGAGACAGCAACCCGGGCATGTGCCCTGACCAGGAATCAAACCATGACCTCCTGGTTCAAAGGTTGATCGACGCTCAAACACTGAGCAATACTGGCCAGGCAGAATGACATTATTTATATAAATTTTTAACGTATATACAGAGCACACTTTGTTTTAATTTCCATACAACTTTGTCCATTAACTATTTGAAATTTTTTTTCCATTGCAGTTGAACATCACATTAGTTCCATGTGTATAGCATAGTGGTTGGACATGGTCCAATAAGTATTTTTATCCTATTTTAGAGATGAGGAAACAGGGACTTAGCTTGGGAACACCCAGCTATATTAGTGGAGCTTGGACTCAAACTCAATCTCTAGTTACAATGCAATGTTCATTTCAAAGCAGAGTCCATGGGCCCCTAAAGTGATTTTCTTTTTTTTTTTTTTTTTTTTTTTAATATATTTTATTGATTTTTTACAGAGAGGAAGGGAGAGAGATAGAGAGTTAGAAACATCGATGAGAGAGAAACATCGACCAGCTGCCTCCTGCACATCTCCCACTGGAGATGTGCCCGCAACCCAGGTACATGCCCTTGACCGGAATCGAACCTGGGACCTTTCAGTCCGCAGGCCGACGCTCTATCCACTGAGCCAAACCGGTTTCGGCGATTTTCATCTCTTCCCCACCATCACCAACCCCTACCCTAACCACGGCAGCTGACTTTGTGGGTGGATCATCTTCTCTTCTATCAGATCCCATCATTCTGACTTCCCATCATAGGCACAGGATCCAATCTTAGAAAATCCAGAAGCTTAGAACTGGAATGTCTGAGGACAAGTATTTCAAGAAATTCTGCCTTCAATATTCTGAATTAGCCCGGTGCTATACTTGTTTGTTTTGTTTTGTTTTGTTAATCCTCATCTGAGGATATTTTCCCATTGATTCTTAGAGAGAATGGAAAGGAGGGAGAGAGACAGAGAGAGAGAGATAAACGTCAATGTGAGAGAAACACATCGATTGTTGCCTCTCGCATGTGCTTCGACCTGGGCTGGGAATCGAGCCTGCAACTGAAGTATGTGCCCTTGACCAGAATTGAACCCAGGATCCTTCAGTCCACGGGCTGATGCTCTTATCCACTCAGCCAAACCAGGTAGAGCCCAGTGCTGTTCTCTTGATTGTGTTTTCTCACATTAAGATATCAAGGTTTTCTTACAGATAATATTTAGTTTTAAGTATGTGCTAAGGTTTCCTTAATGTTCCTCCCTTTGAGAAAACATGGGGTGAAATCTGATATAATTGCTTCTGGATCAGAGACAATTTCCTCTGTGGGGTGAACTCTGCTACTCAGTTTAGGGTGTCAAGCTGAATGGGCCTTTGCCTGTGGCTTGCAGTTGGAAACTGTAGATTTTTTAAAGTTTAAAACCCAATGTTCTATGTCAGCATCTCAAAGAATATATGGAAAGCTACAGCACTTTTGAGGAGATTGCTCTTAAAATGTTGGAAATTCAAGATGATGAATGTCCACTTAAGGCCATTTCTTCTGACGTACAGGTTGACAATGCTGAACATTTTTAAAGGTTGTTTTTGATATACAAACACTCCAACTAATATTTTTAAATTCTTACTATAATTGCATGTGAGGTAGGTATTTTTCTCATCCTCATTTTATGCTTCAGTAGCACTTTCTATTTCTCCTTCAAAACACTTTGCTCACTTGTAATTATTTAACAACATAGTGGTTGTAATTATTTGTTTAATGCTCAGGAGTTAAAAAGGTACATTCTGGAACCAGACAGAACAATTATGATTTCTGGCTCTGAAAGCTGTACTCCTGGTGACCTTGGGAAGGTGTCATAATGCAACCCTGTCTCAGTTTCCTCATCTGTAAAATGTAAACAATGACAGTATTGGCCTCATACAACTGTTGTGAATTTGAGAAGTGATAATGTGGACAAGGCTCAGCACAGTGCCTAGCATACTATAAGCATTCCATGACCATCTCTCATGTTTTGCCAGGGACAGTCCTCATTAGCCAGTTGTCCTGCAATAGTTATTAATAGTGTCTGCCTTTGCTCTCAAAAGTGCCCAGTTTGGAAAAAGCACAGCAATGGAGGACTGAGTAGTGGTTGCCTGGGTGAGGGAAGTAATCCTGGGAAAATCTGAATAAAATTAATGGATTACATCAATGTCCATATATTGGTTGAGATACTGTACTATTGTTTTGCAAGCTGTTAGTATTGGGGGAAATTGGGTAGGAGGTAATGGGATCTCTCTGTGTTATTTCTTCCAACTCTTGTGAATACACAAGGATTTCAAAATAAAAAAGCTTAATTAAAAGAAGAAGAATTTAAACAGTTGCAGTTTGAAAGCTAAAAAAATAGTGTGGTCAGTCCAGAAACAATGGTCATTGTCTCACCAGGATATGACCACCTTCTATAAAAAGAACTGCTATTGGTTCCCTTGATTTCCTTTACCCGGTTTAATTTTTCTTCACTGTCCTTATCTCCACTTGGCACATTATATTTATTTGCTTATTCCCTCAACAACTATTCATTAAGTGACTACTAGGTTCCAGCTTTATATCAATGAGCAAGTCCCTTGTGAAAGTTACATTTTATTGGAGGAAATAAATAATAAACCAAGAATATAATAGATGAGTTAATATGTTGGAAAGTGATGTGTGATGGAGAAAAGACAGACACATTAGTTAAGAGTTCTTTAGAGAAAAAGAACCCACAGGATGCACATCGGTACTTATAAGGATTGGCTCACCTGATTATGAAGGCTGAGAAGTCCTGAGATTGGCAACAGCAAGCTGGAGACACAGAAAGCCAATGGTGTAGTTTTTGCCTGAGAGCTGACAGGCTCCAGACCCATAAAGAGCCAATGTTTCAATACAAGTCCAAAGGCAGGCAGAAGCTGATGTCCCAGTGTGAGGGTGGTCAGTCAGGCAGGAGGATTCCTTGTCACTCAAGAAAGGGTCTGCATTTTCATTCCATTCAGGGCTTTAGCTGATTGGATGAGGCCCACCCACATTAGGGTGGGGAGTCTGCCTTACTCAGTCTACTGACTCAAATGTTAATCTCATCCCCAAACATCCTCACACCCAGAATAATGTTTGAAAAACTATTTGGCCACCTCATGGCCCAGTCAAGCTGATACAGAAAATTAACCATCACAACAGGATAAAGGGGAATGGACACTGGACAGTGGTTGAAATTTTAACCAGGGTAGTCATGTAGCCTTTTTGAGAAAGGGATATTTGAGCGAAGATTTGAAGGAGGTGAGCCATTTATTGGCTTATTGTTTACCTTTCCTGATCAGAATAAAAGCTTTATGAAGCAAGAGATTTAATCTTTTATTTGTTATACTAGAGGCCAGATGCATGACGTTTGTGCAAGGGGCTTGGCCCTTGCAGCCCAACTTCATTCGGAAGGTCATTCTCCTCTCCGGTCTAATTAGCATATTACGCTTTTGTTATTATAGATAGATTTCCAGTGCCTGAGGCAATAGATTATGACAAATATTTTTTGAGTGAATGAGTGAGGATGGAGACTGTGGTTTGGGTGCATTTATAGCTTTTGTCCTTAGCTCAATGTTAGGCACATCTTAGCAATCAGAAAGTATTTCTTTTTTAATTTCTATGATTGTTTATAATAAACATCACTGGGCATGGACTTAACTTATTTTGTCTGATAATGTGTCCCCCACACTTCAGGGTTTAGAACAGTACCTGTCACACACATACTCTTATTATTGACTATGGGCTCAGATAAGAAGTGGCCCGACCATGGCCTCATGACCAGAAAGCAGTAGGGCTGCAGCCTTCACTCTGGTTATCTTACTCTTTAGTCACAATATTAATCTATATTAAACTGCTTTAAAAATTGTCCTGGGGCCCCCATTTGGCCTGTCACCTGCTCTGCTGGTCCCTCACTTGGCCACATCAGGCCACGTTATGATGTCTCCAGAGTGACAGTCAGGAAGGTATATTGAGTTGTCAGCACACACACTCTCGGAGGGCAGCCGCCTCCGCCAGGTGCCACAGTGTCAGGGGACAACCCCTCACATTAACAGAAGTGGAAGGTAATGCAACCTTTGGGCAACCATCGCCTTTGTCAGACAATAGTGCATTCAGTTTGAAAGACTCCACCGGGAAGTTGCAGACTTTTAAAACTAATTTGGTGTTTATTCAACTTTGCAATCACTTCTATGTACTATCTGTGTTCCACACACCGTGAAACGGCGCTACACTGTGCAATTGAATTAGTTCTACAGTGACTCAAAGGCATTAAACAATGACTTTGATATTTTAAGTACTGACTAGGAGGGATTTTTAATTCCTTCCTTATAATGAAAGCAACAAAAAAACCCAGTTACACAACCCTGGAACACTTATTCTCTTTTCTATTCTGGGTGGACCCCACTGAGACAGGAAAAAAATCTCAGAGCATTTAGTTTGCTTAATGGCAGAAGAAAAATTAAACAAGCATAGACGTGCAACCTTAATGACACCCAGCAACACTAGAATAACAGTTCTCGGCTTCTAAAACCTGTTATTTAATACAATGGGTAAATCTTGTGGGAGCTTTTCAGGTGCTGCTGAGTCTGACAAAACAGCTACTTTGTGAGGAAGGGCGGGGGTAGAGGCAGGGTGTGCGCCCTGCTTCTGCTCATTTGCTCCGGAGGGTCTCCCTGTGCAATCCACGAGGGCAGCTGCGGGGTGCAGTGGGGCTCTAGCTGGGCAGTCCCTGGAGGCCGTGACCCCTCTGCAGACACCACCAGGGCTATACCAGACACAGCTGCTGTCAGTTCTGCCGGTGACACTGTGGCACTTTTCATTCAGACCCCTTCTGGAGACGGCATTGACAGAAAGCAACAAGAGTGGGAAAAAAAAAAATCCCAACAGAAACCACAGCCAGTGAATTAGTGCCATGAAACTACAAGCATTAGCTGGTAATAGTTCAGGGCAAAGCACCTAAGTGATGATTCACATCTAACAATAAATATATGAATAGCTGTTGAAAGCTTGTTTGATTTTCACAAAGAGGTTTAAACAAACATTCGTTTGTTCATTAGTCTTAAGCAACACTTTTATGGCAGGGGATGCATTAAAGCTAACAGATGTCTGTGACCAAGATATTTGGTAGTTTTAAAGATGAAGACACAAAGCCATGCATATCGTTTATGCAGAGCGGCCTTGAAGTACCTGTAATGGAGTGAGATACAGTTATTATGTATTAATGCTGTGAATCTTCATCCAGCGAGAGAAAACGGATAGGCGAGAAGGAATGCCGTGTCTTTGGAGATAAAGACTTAGAGGGCCCCATTCTGCAATTGGTCCTGTGTTTGCATAAACTCATTTTGTTGTTGTTGTTGCATAATTTTTAAAAACACAAGTGGTTTAAATCTGTTCCCTGAGGTAGTTTATGCTAAACTGGCATTCTAACGCCATAAATTCCCAGCTTATGGCAATCTCAGCTTGGGTGTCAGGTCGGGCTGGGTTACTGAGGAAATGGCCGATTCAAAATTTTAGGGTAATTGCCTCTAAAACTCGTTTAGCATGGGCCCTGTCAGGAAATCTCTAATTGTCATGGAGGCCCTGTTCCCTTTTCCCTTCGCCTTGTTTTCCACACTGGTTTTGTGCTGATGGCCGCTCTCTGTGAAGAATGGCATCGGGCCTTTCATCTTCTGGAGCACGTGGCTTTCGTCACTGTCAAAGCCTTTGCTCGTGACAAGCCTTTGCTTGTGATGTCATCCTTGATGAGGCCCAGAGGGCAGTGGTTTGGCTGAGCACATTTCTGCCCCAGCCAGGCCCCATCCTTGGCCAAGAAACCAGCAGTTAAAAGAGGATGGGTCATGGTGATGAGGTTGGTGTACAATGAAGAGCAAATGACCCTAAGCCCGATTGTCTCAAGTTTTTTATGAATGTTGGGTTATTGATGTCTACCCAAATGGTGTGAGCAATTTCAGCAGCATGCTCTGATGTCCTCTCTCATCTTGTGTGTGCGGGAGCCTTGGTAGGAAGGATGTCATTGGGTTTGTATATTAGCTCACAGCTTCGAGCTTCTATTGATACGTCTCTACCGATGGGGATTTTTCAGCAAACTGCATTATAAAATATGTTAAATACTCAGCTCCTAAATCCAATTCATTCATTATCTTGCTTAAAATACCTTTCAAATACATCACATTTGACACCCTATGTCACTGATAGTAGAGGAAAATGATTACACATAAAAATCAATAAATGTTTTGAATTTATTTTACTTATGATCATTGTCGTAATATTTTGACATGGAGGGCTGACATGTCAACAGTGCCATTGTCACGATGTGAACCAATGGGGTTGAACTGTCTCACCTTCTTTCTGTGTTGCTGTTTCAGGGTAAAATGGGCCCCAGAGAGAATACAGCTAGATCGCCACGGAAGCATCTGCTTAAGGAGTCAGTTCAGATCATCCCTGAATAAAACAGCCTCCAGTGAAACAAAAGCTGACGGGGGGGGGGGGGGGGGGGGGGGGGGAGGGAGGGAGTCCTCACTCTAATCTGTGACTTGGCTCCCAGTGGCCTCAAAAATAATAGCAGCTAAAGTGTCTGGAGTGCTTTCTATGTGCCAGACCTTGGGCAAAGTGCTTCAGGTACTTTATCTCATTTCATCCTTTGAGGTGAGGTGCATTCACCCTGATTTAGAGACGAGAAAACAGAGGCTCCCAAAGGAACATGTACAAGGTCACAAATCTCATAGGTGGCAAGGCCGGGGTTTGGATGGGTCAATGACTGGCTCCTCTCAGACACCAAAGCCACCTCTGTTCTGTGTGGTTTAGAACTAAAGTCGATTCTGGCTCCTGGCTCATCCTGACTTCCCACCAGAATTCTGTCTCTTGCCCAGGTCCTCACCTGGGAATCATACAGCAGTCATAATTCTGCAGTAGCACTTGGATGTGGATAGTGGGTTGAAGTTTATAAAATGCTTTCATACCCCTGGAGAAGATAGGCTTGGAGGCAGTCTACATTCTTCTCTTTGCCTCCAAGCTTTAGAGGTTAAAGGCAGGTTCAAAGAAAACTTCAAGAAAGGAGGTTTTGAGAGCCATGTTTTTCCTGTTATTTAGGACACAGGCAAAGCCAGATTTTTTAAAAGGCTAAATGTAGGTTTGACCCTGCGTGAACTAAGCACCAAAGCAATGGGTAATAGATGTGACTTGGAATCATTCACAGCAGCGGTATTCTCTATGCCCAGCTAATTAAAGTCCAGCAAAGAGCTCCCGGTGGGCAGGGCTGATGTCTTCTCAACTCAGTCTCCGTTTTGTGCAGAGTGGGTGCCCAACCAATATTCGTTGAATGTGGTTATTCATCCAGAGCCAGAGATCAGCAACGTGTTACTTTCTTAACCCCTCTCTTCTCAGCTATTGATTTGTTTATAATGTGTTTTTGTTTTTATCAGCAGGCCTACACTAACATCTTAACAATTAGCCTTGGCAACTAAAAACTAGTCATTTGTTCAGCTAATATGTATTTACTATTATTTTTATGGACAAAGCTCTGTGTTACACACTGGAAACATAGCAGAAGCAAATAAAATAGACAATTGTGGGAGATATACGTTAGTCATAAATAATCCAATTAGGGATTATTTAATTATCATGGTGGCAAGTCTTACAAAGTATAAGTGGTATGGGTGCACATAATAACAACTTGATCTAGATTGAGAGCTTTCTTGGAGAAATGATCTTTGAGCTGAACTGTTAAGGGTGAATGCGAATGAACCGGGCAGGCAGAGTAGGGAAATGATAGGAGGAAAGGTGTTGAACAAACAGTCCAGGGAGAGAGAGTGCATTGGTGAGAACAGTGCAAGTGGAAGAAGCTCAGTAGTATTCCGAAACAGAAACCAGGTCAGTTTGACTGGAATGGGGACTGAGGAAGTAGGGAAAAGTGCAGCAAAATATGACTTTCTTTTTTTGACTAGTTAAGACGTTTTGGTTGCAATAATAAAGGAAATGTATAGGCTGAATAAAAAGGAAAATCCAGAGGTAGGATGGCACCAGTCATAACTTTATTAGAGCTCTTTATTCCTCTCTAGTTTTCTTGGCTCTAATCTTCCTCATATATTGACTTGTGACCCCTAAGGTAGTGAAGTAGTTGCTGCAGCTCCAGCCCTCACACCTGCCTTCCGCATCAAATTTGTCACAGCATTCCTATCAGAGGCCTGAGATTTAACCTGATGGGAGCAGTGGAGTCACATGCCCTGCCCTGAACACAACATTGAGAAGGCAGAAAGGGTCTGCTTACCTTGGCCTGTGCCAGGTGGTCTGTCTCCGAGCTGGATCCAAGGGAAGAGTCAGCTTTCCTGGAAGCACAGAGATTATAAAACAGAAATCAGGGCTTCTGGGGAGATAGAATTGGTGATGGAGAGGCCACAGTATGCTCTACCAGGCTGAAGAGAAGATAGGCCTGTGCTATCTTCTGTGGATTTGGGGCTTATTATAACCACAGGGAGTCATTAAAGATTATTTACTTATTTTTATGATTATTTTTTAAAGATATATTTTTATTGATTTCAGAGAGGAAGAGAGAGGGAGAAAGAGATGGTAACATCAATGATGAGAGATGCCTCACACTAGAGATCAAACCTGCAACTGAGGCATGTGACCTGACCAGGAATCGAACCATGACCTCCGGGTTCATAGGTCAACACTCAACCATTGAGCCACATCAGCTGAGCCATTAAAAGATTTTTAACAGGTCAGTAAGGTCATTAAACTAAAATTGCACATTTAAAAACATCACTAGGAACTCTACCTTGTATGTATAGTTCCCAAGAAGACAATCATTGTCAGCTAAATATACAAAACACTACTTGGTAGGTTAGGGCCCAAAATGTAAATAATTTTTCTAGTTTTCCTAATAGTATTAATAGCTAATTCTTATTTAATCTTAAACATAGCTAATGATGCAAATGCCACTCTGAAAATAGTTTTACAAGCATTATCTCGTACAATTTAGGAGGTAGGTCCCACTATTATTCCCATATTACTGATGGGGAAGTTGAGGTATAGTTTAACTTTGCTAAGGTTATATAACTAGTAAATAGCATGACTTATAGCTGCCTGAATTGAAATATTGTGTTTTTTCCATTAAACTCTGGAATATCATAGAGGTAGGGAAAACTCTGTCTTTATTTAATTGGTAAACAATTATTGAACAAAGCCTTGTGCCAAGATTCAGGAATCTCAACTGGCCAGCCAAATCGTGTGGAATCTGCCAGCATTAAAAAAAAAAATTATTGTGGTAAAATATATATAATATAAAATTTGTCATTTTAACCTTTTTAAGTGTACAATTCAGTGGCATTAATTACATTTACAATGTTGTATAACCATCACCACTATCTATTTCCCAAACTTTTTAAACACTACAAACAGAAACAATTCAGCAACGACTAATTCCCCATTCCCTCTCCCCCTAGCCTCTGATAAACTCTGTGTTTATGAATTTCCCTATTCTAGATATTTTATATAAATGTAACTGTACAGTATCTGTTCCTTTGTGTCTTATTTTATTTTGTACTTATTTCATTTAGCATAATTAAAAAATTTTTCTTTATCTTTTTTTAGCACAATATTTTCAAGGTTTATCCATGTTGTAATATATTTGAGAACTTCATTCCTTTTCAAGGATGAATAATCTACCAGAAATTTGACAAAACTGTTCTTGTTAGTACAATGGTTACAAAATATTTGAAGCTGAATAATTACATTTTTATGCAAGCATTGCATTCTCTAATTCCCACTATCCCTGCGGCACTCTACTGCCCTAAAATCAGGAGCCCACTTCCATTTAATAACGTTTCCTGCCTGGCTCACAAGGCATTTGCAACTGCACAGATTGCCCTTGTCATCTGTGGTGATGGAGCTCGAGGAGATTGATAGACTGAGTTCTCTCCTCAAGAAGGTAGCGACTTGTCTCTACACCTTTTTGCCATTACCTATTAGCATGGTGACTCATATAGTAGGTGCTTAATATATATATTTGTGAATTCAAATTTGAATTCAATGTAGCATATCTTTATCCAACATGTATAATGTTCCCGGCACTGTGCTGAGGGACATGGGCACAAAGAAAGCAAAAGAAATGTGGTTGCTGTTCTGTTGGAGACTATGCTCCAGGTATAAAAAGATGATAAGAGCCAATGATCTTAAACATACTGCTGTCTGCTACTTTTATGGTTTTTTGTTTCCAAAGAATGTTCTCATATATTAGCTCATTTAGTGCTATGGTGTTTGGCATGCATTTACTTTGGAAAATGAATGGCTATTTCTTAGTATATTTCAAATGGAACAAGTTGGAAGAGGTTATTGGTTAACCAAGATTTTAAGGTTTCATTTAATGGGTGGTAAGTGATGAATTAATTCTTTAAGAAAAAGATTTCTTTCACTCTAAAAATAGTTTGTACAAAGTACATTGTTCCTCAGCCAAGTTGGGAGAGGTGCCAATTTTTGCCATGCTCTAAGAATCCTCACCAACTTTCATGCCATTTCAAGAACTTAACTCTCTGGATAGCTCCGGGATTTAAGTTAAAAGGGTGACTTAAAACAAAATCCAGAGCACATTACCCTTGTCTCTTCATGTGTACAATCTGTCCCTGGCTCCGCCGGGAAGGCTTTTAGAGAGTGAATAATTTCAGAGTTTCCTTAAGCGGGTTTCCTGAGTTCACCAGACTTGTTGTCACCTGGACCTGTCCCACTTTTTTGGTTGTCAACAACATGCTAATGGGAAAGGGGATAATGCAGCAAGAGCTGCCACGCAGATCTCAACAACTTTCCGTCTTGCTATGGAGCTGACAGTGTGGGTCTCTGTCTTCATTTGTCACAAGCCTCCCCGCCCTAGAGATCTGTGGGAAGAACATAAGCGGAGAGAGCCAGCATTTAGTCAGTACGATGACTAGAGGAGATGGTGTCTTTCTGAATCTTCTATTGAGCACTTATAAGGATAAAAGGGGCCCATGAAGAGCAGTGGACTAGCGTCACTCAAAGAATCCGCATGCAAATCACAGTTACAAAAAGTGCTGTTTGTCAAACATTAGGGAAGAACATTGCTACATTCCAACAAACCTACCGAAGAACACTGTAGGAGGCAGAGAAGGAGACTCTTGGAATGGGAGGAAATTCCAGTTCAGTCTGGTTTATAGAAACTTCAACCACAAGCTCCTTTCAAAAGGATATCAGGATTCAGGCATTACATCACTTAAAGAAATTCTCATTGGTGTTCAGACCCTGACTGGCTGGAATCTGGGTCTCTGTATTTAATCCCGTCTCAGCAGAGGCATTGCCTGTTTAACTTTGGGAATATACTTTTCCTGTTGTTGCCACAGCAGTTAGCATTGGAAGGAAGTTACTTTCTATACTTACTCATCTCAGAGTAAGTTTTTATATTTAGAGTGTCAAAAGTTATTTCAAATGCTTTGTAACTATATAATGTAAAAGCAGCATTACCAAGAGAAATGCTTCAATAAAAGCCTTTGAAAAATAGAGAACACAAGTCATTGTATGATTAACTTCCCCACACCTCAGTCCTCTTTCTCTTAATCCCCGCCCCCCCCCCCGATTTATTGAGATATAAGTCACACATAATATTGTCTAAGTTTAAGGTATACAGTGTGATGGTTTGATATACGTATATATTGCAAAATGATGATTGTAGTAAGTTTAGTTAATGCTCCATTATCTCACATAACTACCATTTTCTTTTTGTAGTGAGAATATTTAAGAGTTATTCTAGTAACTTTAAAGTATATAATATACTAGAAGCCTGGTGCACAAAATTTGTGCACGGGTGGAGACCCTAGCCTTAGCTGATGATCAGAGCCAATTGGGGCCTTCCTGCCAGCTGCTGGCTGGGGAGGGACCAGAGTGGGTTGGCTGGCCCGGGAGGTTGGCAGTAGGAGCACACTGACCACCAGGGGACAGCTCCTGTGTTGAGCGTCTGCCCCCTGGTGGTGAGTACAAGTCATAGCGACTGGTCATTTCAGTTGTTCCAGCGTTCTGATCGCTTAGGCTCTTATATATATAGATTATAGTTAACTATAGTCACCCTGCTGTACTTAGCACCCCAGAACTTATTCATCTTGTAACTGGAAGTTTATACCCTTTGGCCAACAACTCCCAATTCCCCCTACTCTCCAGTAACTGGAAACCATCATTCTATTCCTTGTTTCCATACCTCCGCTATTGTGAGTAATGAATGCTGCAATAAGCATGGGAGTGCAAATATCTCTTCAAGATAGGGATTTCCTTTCCTTCAGATGCATAGCCAGAGGTGAGATTGTTGGATCATATGGTAGTTCTATTTTTAATGTTTTGAGGAACTTCCATACTGTTTTTCATAATGGCTATGACAATTTACACTCCCACCAACAGTACATAAGGGTTACCTTTTCTCCACATATTCACCAACACTTACCTCTTGTCTCTTTTATGACTGCCATTATAGCAGGTGTGAGGTGATATCTCATTGTTGTTTTGATGTATATTTCCTTGATTAGAGTGAAGCTGAGCATCTTTTCAAGTGTACATTGGCCATTTGTATGTCTCTTAGAAAAATGTATATCCAGGTTCTCTGCCCATTTTAAAACTGGACTATTTGTTGTTGTTTTTTGCTAGTGAGTTGCATGGGCTCCTTATATATTTTGGATATTAACCTTGTATCAGATATATGGTTCACAAATATTTTCTCCCATCCATAGGTTAACTTTTCATTTTGTTGATTGTTTCCTTTGCGGCATAGAAGCTTTTAGTTTGATATAGTCCCACTTGTTTATTTTTACTTTTATTGCTTATGCTTTTGGTATCTTATTCAAAAAATTGTTGCCAAGATCAATGCAAGGAGATTTTTCCCTCTATATTTTCTTCTAGGAGTCTTATAGTTTCAGGTCTTACATCTAAGTATTTGATTTTTTTTCAATTTAATTTTTGCAGGTGAATATCCAGTATCTCAGCACCATTTATAGAAGAGATTATTATTTGCCCATTGAGTATTCTTGGCTTCCTTGTGAAGTATTAGTTGGCCATGTATAAGTGGGCTTATTTCTGGATTCTTGATTCTGTTCCATTGCTTTATGTGTCTGTTTTTATGCCAGTATCATACTGTTTTTATTACTATAGCATTGTGATATTGTTTGAAATCAGGAAGTGTGATGCTTCTAGATTTGGTCTTTTTTCTCAGGATTGCTTTGGCTATTTGTGGTCCTATGTAGTTCCATACAAATTTTAGGATTCTTTTTTCCATTTCTATGAAAAATGTCTTTAAAATTTTGATAAGGATTGCACTGAATCTATAGATAACTTTAGGTAGTATAATCAGTCCCTTTCTGTTATAATCATACTCTTAACATTTGGATCAACAGGTATGTTAGATTGTTGCTTTACCCTGTCATTATGGAAGAATATTAAAATTATAGGCTTATAACTAAGCAGCCATTTACAAAAATGGAAGTAACATACCATGGCCACCAAAAAGACATGTAAGTATTTTGGCTAAATGGTGACAATATTATTTCAGTATTTTCCACTTTATCTAGAAAAGGGCATTGATATAGTTAATGATTTAAAAAATATACCATTCTGGAATTGGCTTGTAGTCTTCCCACTGGATTCTTGAATGGAACCAGATAGATACAGATAGTAATTGTGGGTCAGAGTGGTAAAATGACTCATAGCAGCTTGGGAATTGTGAAACTGTTATCTTGATTTCATATCTCTGTCCCTTATTTCTAATGGTGATGTAGATAATATATGTTTTCCATTAAACAAATTAAAACCCTTTCTAGTTCAAACATTTTTGTTCTTTATAACATCCCTGGAGATAAATGGAGATGATACCAGAGGAAGAAAACATAGGCATAGAGAAATGAAGAATTATAAAGGATAGAGGAACATAGGGAAGAGAACATGGACCCCCATTTGCAGGAGGAATGGGGGCTGAGACATAACTACCAGCCAGCACATTAGGGAGCAAGGAGGTACTTCTTGGGCTTCTCAAACCTGATGTGCTTATTCTCTCTTCTGGTTCTATTACTCTCCCCATAAATAATAAGATTTTGTACTTCCTTAGTCAGGATTTTGTCTCTAAAGATATGAAAGGGAGGGTAGTGTAAAACCCCCAAATGGCTGACCTTCAGAGAAGGCAGGAAGTTCATAAAAAGAGTGCATATGAGTACTTGCGGTGTCTTAGCTCTCTCTTTACCCATTGCACACAGGGACCTACATTTCAACTGGTACAGAATTGGCAGTTGACTCCAAATGATATACTGGTTAATACTGTAAAATTAGTTGTATTTCAAAGAGTAACACATATATTTCTTACCTAGCTCAACGATGTTCCCTTGTCACTTTTGAGACCATTTTCTAGAATGAAGGCTCTCTCTAGCTCAAAGCTCAAAATTATCAGTCACATTGAAAAGAAGAGTAAAAACAAGCCAACAAACTGTGTAGTATCTTTCAAATATCCATATTATAAGTCAGGTTCCTCAGGACTCAGGGAAGGGCCTGCCTTTGGAGGAAAAGAAAAGTCGGAGAAGTCAAGCTGTGGTGCAGTTCCACCAACAAAGGCCTCAGGATCCTGTGACCCTTATCATGTGGCCCTTTAAGGATCTCTGAAACTGGCTTAGACTTGCAGAGAGGGCCTCAGCTGAGAGCTGTAGCGCTCAACACCGCTGGTCGATGAGGGAATGAATGTTTCAGTCTCAGATCTGGGCAGCACACCACAGCACCCACTACAATGCAGATAAAAGGTCTCAGCAAAATGGACTTCTAAGATTATCCATTTCTTTGAAAGATTGCCAAAGTAAACTTAGGATGATAAAGATTTCAAAGACAGCCCTCACTGGGCCAGTGATGGCAGATTCTTTGCAAGTTTTGAGGCAAGGCTTTTGCTTGGTACCTTGTCACTGAGGTCATCCCAGGAACTGCTTTTCCATATATCAGTAATAGACAGCAGCAAGGACACGGGCTGCTCTGATTTTTGATGTGTAAGATGGTGGGCACAGGGGTAGGAGTGTTGCCACCTTCATCTCAATCTACTTGAAAGATTGACCTTAACCTTCTCCACTCCAGTTTGAGTCCACATTCTTACAGGATGAGAGAAAGGTTGCATTTTGAATCTTTCAGTGGAAGAGGGGGCTCAAATTTGCTGCCAAGTACAGGAGCATCAAAGCCCTGAAATGGTATCTAAAAACTGGTTGTGCATTTGGAACAATGCCTGATGTGGCATCATTGCTCAGAGCCACTTCAGGGAGCTGGGGGATCACCGTGGCATTGCCCGTGATAATCAAGGGCTGTCTGAGATTCAGGAGGTGAAGCAAGAAGATATGTGTGCCTAATGTTGAAGAAAAGCATTTTTATGTCTGTTAACATTTATGGTGTCCGATTGAGTGGGTTAGCAAAATAAAGACAGATGGCAACAGATTAATGCGAACACTTACAATACCTACAATATTGCACCCACTCCAGCTGAAGCTCTCCTGCTCAACTTCCTCTACAACTCACAGTCAAATGTCACTTAGTGACCCTGAAGAGAAGAGCAATTTATGATGGATCAGGAATCAGGATTAACCATACATTTATCATGGAATGAAGAATCAGAAACTTTATTTAATGTATAACTGTGATGTTTGTCTGGGTCTGGTGGATCATTACTTTGCAATCACTCCTTGTGTTAGGAAGCAGGAATTGATTAGCCTAGGGTCATTAAGTCCATCCCCTGCCTCCAGGCTGTACAGTCGGTGTAAATGATTCCAGCTGGATATGCCCTTATGCTATTCTGAAGGAGCTCCTGAAGAGGAAATTACAAGATGTCCCAGCGGAGCACATTGTGTCTCATAGCCTCAAGCTTTAAGAAGTTCTTTTCCATATTTAAGGAGCACTGGACTAGGGAGTCATGAAACCAGGGCTCTTCTGTCAGCCCTAATTCTTAGCAGTGGTTATACCTTGGCATAGCCATTTTTTGACTTATTTTTTTTCAACAGAAGAGGAGAACAATAGTATTTCTCCTGACATGGCTGACACCTCCCACAAGACTGTCAGAGGATCAAAGGAGACGGTGATAGGTAGAGCGCTGTTGCGTTTCTGAATTAAGTTGTGATTTACCAGTTCTAGGGGACAAATTGAGATCAGTTAGACACAATTAAGGCCTGATCAGGACATGGAGAAGCAGATGCGATTAAGAGTGTAAAACCTCAGTGAGTTTAGATGGAGAGAATAGGTATAAGGTGGAATCTATCCTGCTTATGGTTGAACATAAACTTCATTTGACTTGGTCATGTTCAAGCCTATTGCCCTCATCACAATGCAGTACCAACGGTTAAGTTGTCTGATATGGGGGTTTCCGTTGTCATTGTATTTAAGTACCATTTGGAATGATTTTTGTTTCTAGCTTTAAGATGTTTGATGACCTGGAGTGCCCTGTCCTGTATTTGGCTGAACCCAATTGCTAGTAGTCTAGTGTGGATTTGATGTTGTAGAGAAACCCACCCACCCGTTGCACATGTGTCTCCATATCACATAATGAAAAATACATTGTAGCTTCAAGCTTCTGATAAATGATGGTAAATTTTTTCCAACGTTGGAATTTTTTAATGTCTGATAAATGTCTTTCATAATTCACCCAAGCTTTTTGAGTACAAGAGAACATCCATTACCAAGCAGAGATAGGAATTTTCCTTGCATATACCTTCTGCCATGACCTCACCTTTGCTTTGGGGGTGTTTGAGTTGAGGTCGGTTTGTTGTTGCTGCCCCATGGGTTATGTGGCTGCACTGGAAGAGTTGTGACCCTCTCTCCCTCCACACTCAGACACAATTCGTCCTGTCTCTTTCACCCTTGGAGAGCCTCACAGCTGGTCTGCATGATACCGATATCATTTTTATGATAAATGAAGGCCTTTTGAAAAGCATAGTGTCTCTATCCTGCTATGGTGAATGAAATGCCTCCTCCAAGGACAATGCACTGCCTATTAGTTGCAGCAGTTGCACAGCCATTTCTACTCTTTGATTTTTGCCTCTCTGAGTTTGGGTATGTTTCTTTCCTATTTGATTCCTGGGGCTTTCCAGAAGAGTTTGCTTGAGACTCCTGTCCTTTAGAGGCTTTTTAAAGTTTTTGTTTGTTTTGTTTTTTAAGTAGTGAATGGAGGCTATGGCTCAATGAACTCACTGTTTTGTTTATGTTCATATTTCTAGCAAGTAATGGTGCCAGGATTCAAACTCAAGTCTTCTGATTATTCATCCCATGTCCTTTGAACTTGAACACAGTGTTTAGCACAAACTAAAACTTCTAATGTTTATTTGACACATTTAGCTACATAACTACATGAATATTGGTGACTGGGCTGCCTAGCCATTAGGCATCCATGGCAGATTACAGAAATGAAAAGGGTGAATGTGTTTGAGGCACAAAGTCAACATTTGTAGGCTGAGGGGTCAGCAGAGAAGGAGAATAAAGAGATTGTGGTTCCCCACAGGGCTTCCCTGAAGGCACCAGGGGCTCATTTTAAGGAGGTGTTGTCCTGCAGGCTTGGGGCCTCAGGCTTGGGAAGTGAGACAAGGCAGAGGCTGGGAGTGGTGAACATCGTCCATTTCACAGCACTTGCTCTGGGACGCCATCATTAAGTTCTAAGGGAAAAAAAGAAAGTACGGTAAATGCCTCAGAGAAGCAATAAGCTAAAACAATGAATATTTAGGCAGGTGGCTAAGTGACAAGTTCATACTGTTCTGATTAGTTTTACCTGTCAAGTTGACTGGGCCACAGAGCACCCAGATACTGAGTTAAACGTTATTCTGGGTGTGTCTATGTTATAGTTAATGATTGTATGAGTATGTAGTGACCCCCATATTTCAATATTAAGTTGTAACCCTATGTGAGACCCACAAAACCCGAATGTACTTTCCCAAATGAGTGAAGGCCCAGAACTTGTACCCTAGACCCATATCGCACCAGTACAGCACACCACAGCCGGCGGCCACCGATAAGGACCGTCGTGTTTACTCGACCACATAAAAAGCCCGGAATTTTGACACTCAGTGTCCCCTGCCCCGAGAGAGGAGGACCCACATCACTCTACAAGACGACCCTGAGATGCTCTGCCGAGACCCAGCCGCGGCCGCTCCGTTTTCATCTTCGTCCTTGTCGGTGTGCATCGCGGGGCGGCCGCGCTGGTGCTAGGATCCACTAGGAACTGGTAATAAACCCCTGTGTGGTGGCAGGCTGACGTCTGTCTCTGCGTGTTGATGTTTATGACTTGGCTCGGTTGCCTTAGGCCTTAACGATCCGAGGGGGACGTTGTTATCCTGACCCTCGGACACCTGCGCTTGTCCCCTCCAGGCTAAGGCAGAATAAGTAATTAATAGAATTTGGGGTCAACTCGGACAGTCTATGAGGGTGTTTTGAGGTAAAATTAGCATTTGAATCATAAGACTGAGCAAGGCAGATTGCTCTCCCGAATAAGGGTGGGCCTCATTCAATCAAAGAACCGAATAGAACAAAAAGGCTGCCCCTGCCCCTAGTAAGAGGAGTAAGAGAGAATGCGCCCTGCCAGACCGCCTTCACACTGGGACCCCAGCTTTTGCCTGTCTTTAGACTGGATGTGAAACATCAGCTCTTCCTGGGTCTCAAGCCTGCAGTCTTCTAACTGAAACTATATCATCACTTTTCCTGGTTTTCAAGCCCTCAGACTTGGACTGGACTGGAACTACACTCTCAGCTCCCCTGAATCCCCTGCCCTCTGACTGCAGATTTGGGGACTTCTCAGTTGTCACACTCACATGAGCCAATTCTTATATTTAATATTTTTCTCTATGTACATCCTACTGGTTCTGTTTCTCTGGAGAACCCTGAGTCATAGAACATCCCTCCTGTAAGGTAAGTGGTAAATAGTGAATGATAAGGCAAAAGTGGAAGTAGTGCGTAGGCTATGGAGATCTGGGGGAGAGAAGTTGGGTTCCTGGCAGAGAAAACGCTCCAGAAACAGGACACAAAAATACAGGATGAGCTATGTTCTTCCTACAATGTATGGGAGTGGTTTCTCAACTTGGCTATGACCTTTCAGGACAGGAGGGGAGGTGGTAAATGGAAAGGGCTAAAGAGTGAAGGCAATCTGGGAGCTTGATAAGAAAATCTGGGCCAGAGTATAAGGCAAGGGTTTTGAGCAATCATACAACTATGTGAAATGTGCTGGGGAACCAAGAATGAGAGAAAAGTAGAGAGGCAGGGAGGGCGAGGGAGTGACATTCTGAGAGGGTAAGAGAAGGGCATACAGAGAGGACATCTCAAAGACTAAGAACGATGCCTTCAGCCAGTCTTGCTTGCTCCTCTCTAAAGATGAAAACAAGTGCCGTTTCACTTTATTACATAAAATTTTGCCTAATTTTAACTCACTCCAGCCAACATTTCTTATTCATTTATTCAACAAATATTTATTGAGTGCTCACTCTGTACCAGGCCCTGGTCAAAAGTGCACAGGATGTAGCTGTAAACCCAACAGTCAAAATTCCCTGCCCTCCTGACTGTCAGATCGTGCCTCCTGCTCTAGTAAAACCAAAATTTTGAACAAAAAAGACAATCCCTGCTCTGAAGGAGCTTATTGTCCAAGAGGATGATTTACACACGCACAATTAATGATAACAGGACAATGTGACACACGGGAAAAGGCTTCAGGAAATGAGAATTACTCCCTCCTAATTTTTTTGACCCACTTTGAGATCCTGCCATTAAGCCACATGATTATTTAGTGCCTAACAAATTACAAACTGCATCTGACATATATTATCTTGCTTCATGCTCTGAAAAAAATTTTAAGTGAGATAAACAGATTAATTGCAAATTTGAGAAGATAAAAGCTCAATTATTTAAAAATGTGTTTTTATTGATTTTTAGAGAGAGAAAGGAAGGGAGAGGGATAGATAGAAACATCGATGAGAGAGAAACATCATCTCTAGGCTGCCTCCTGCATGCTCCACACTGGGAATTGAGCCTGCAACTGGGCATGTTTACTGACTGGGAATCACACAGGTGACCCGTTGGATTCTGGATTGACCCTCAACCACTGAGCAACACCAGCCGGGCTCAATTATTGACAGACCTGTTTTTATGGAGAATTCTATATTTCTCTTTCCATTCATGGCAGGCCACATGTCCTGCCTTTTCTAACCTCTCCTACTGGTGGGAGAAGTGAAGTATTGAGTGCATGGGGCTGGGTAAGCCAGTGGCAGAGCTGGTTCTGAGTGGTTATGAATCAAGGATAACCAGGTGGGGGCAAAGGGAAGTATGGGGTGGTGGGTGCAGGAGTGGTAGTTTGTACTAGAATTGACTATGCATGTCCAATTTATGTGTAATGCCATCTGAGGATGAGTGTTATATGATATTAAAAATTTCTAGGGAACATTTCCCCTGTACCTACAGACAACTTTACTCTGCACAGATGTATGTTTTTCCTGCCTGTCAAGCTGGTCTCACAAAGGGGAGGCTGAATAGAGAGAATGGAAGGCACTCACCAGAAAGGGGGCAGGTTTCTTAGCAGTCCTCTCTCAGGAAACTCAGCCAGCCTTTCCAAAAATACTGGATAAGAGGACCCGTTCTCCCAGGATACTTACAGGACAGAACCAAGGAATTGCTGCAGGCCCACAGTCAAGGGGACTGCAGAACAAAGCCTCAGATTTTCCTCTAACAGCATGCATTTAGAAGAGTTTGTCAGTCCTTTTCATCTTCATCCTCCTCCTGAGAGGTGGGCGGGGTAAGTACTGATGTTCTCACTCTATGGATGAGGAACCAAGGCTGACATGTTTAGTATTTATGGAGATTACAAACAAGTGACATGTGGAGTAGAGTTTTGATTTCAAGTATGTCTGATTTTTAAATCACAGGTTTCTTTTTCTATGATACAATTTTCCCCCTATGAATAAAAAGTGAGGGGGAAATTGAAGTTTAAAGTAAATATAAATATATATATATATATACTTACTATATATATACTTACATATATATATATATATATATATATATATATATATGTAAATTTAACGATGTAACCAGTCAGTGGAGCTTACTCACAGTACTGTTTTTATTATTCACAATTAATTGTGGCATGCACAGTCTTAATGTAACAAATCTCAGCCTTGTTTTTCATCTAAACTTTTCAAAAACATAGATATGTCATCTCTGTGTGTGCATGTGTGCATGTGGGGGTATGGTGGAGGAAGTTAGCCATATATTCTATATTGAATCAGAATATCTAGGAGTTAGATTACAGGAATTTCCAGGTTATTCTGATGGGTAGCCAGGGTTGGAAACTACTATTAGGTCTTCTGCTTAAGCAGAGTCTGGTTCTGATGGTGTAGCTTGACCAGGTCTCTTCTAATGGTGTCCAAACACTGATCATGCTTGCATATGGTTATAACTTAACAAGGTTCCTATTGGTTGGAATACATGGAACAATCTATTTATGATAGTCAAAATTATTGATAACCCAATAACCCATGTCCTCTATATTTCTCTCCCCTTGAGTAAGATCATGGTTTTTTAAATACATTCTGCCAATCTTTGTCTTTTTATTGGAATGTTTAATTCATTTACATTTAATGTATTAACTGATAATGTAGGATTTCCATTTTTCTATTTGTTTTCTATATGTCTTATATTTTTTCTGTTCCTATGTTATTTTCACTAATAAATTCTGAGTTACATAGTTTCAAGTGTGGCATCTTAATCCCTTTGCTCCTTTTGCTATATTTTGGAGTTATTTTGTTAATGTTTTCCATGGGTATTACACTTAACATCATAATTTATCACAATTTATTTAATTTTAATACCTACTTAATTTCAATAATTTATAAAAACTTTGTTCCTAGCTGAATTTCCTCCTTTCTCCTTTGTCATATTATTGTTATACAAATGACACCATTATACATTATTTGCCTATCAACATATTTATAATTATTACTTTATACAGTTGTATTTAAAATGTTATGGAAGAAAATTACAAAGGCTTTATAATGCCTTTATATTTACCTATGTACCTATATTTATCTTTACTAATGCTCTCCATTTCTTCATGTGGGTTTTATTTACTGTCAAGCGTCCTTTAATTTTCTCACGAAGAACTCTCTCTACTATTTCTTATAAGGTAGGTCAGCTAGTGACAAATTCTCAGTTTTTGTCCACCTGGGAATGTTTTAATTTTTCTCTCTCTCTTTTTTTTAAAGGATAGTTTGGCTGGGTATAGAATTCTTGCTTAATAAGCCTGAGTCAGGTCAAATAAAGAGAACACTGCACATGAGAGTTGTAGAAAACTGAACTGGTCAAATAATAACAGTTCTCTGGGAACCCACTAGTAGCTGCTAGACTGCTCATATTTACTGAAATTGTGAGGCTGTTAGTTTCCAAGTGTATAACAGCACTGAGAAGAAAGGGATGGAACTTAAAACACCGTATACAGTGGGGCCTTGACTTACGAGTGTCCCGACTAATGAGTTTTTTGAGATACCAGCTGTCTCTCAGCCGATTTATTGCATTGAGTTGATAGAGTAATTTGAGTTAAGGAGCTCCTTAACGAGCTCCTTAAGGAGCTCGGTCTCGGAACGAATTAAACTAGTAAGTCAAAGCCCCACTGTAGTCTGTTTTTCTTATAGAGATTATTGAGTAAAACTTCCTTGTTGCAAGCCTTTGATAATTTCCAGATTCCTGAAAATTTTTTGCTTTTTGTTCTTTTGGCTTTTATGAAGGAGCAGATTTTTTGATGTCCTTATTCTGCCATTTTCTCTAACATTACCTTCCTTAGCTTATGTTAATTCTTCAAACAATTTTTGAAAGTGGAATAATAGTATCTGACCTGTCTCATTTTAGTTTATGGTAAGAACTAAAAGGGATAATATAGCTAAAACATAAGTAAGCAAAATA
Organism: Myotis yumanensis; assembly: GCF_028538775.1. Classification (NCBI taxonomy): domain Eukaryota; kingdom Metazoa; phylum Chordata; class Mammalia; order Chiroptera; family Vespertilionidae; genus Myotis; species Myotis yumanensis. The sequence goes on from NW_027223753.1 coordinate 65,621,324, forward strand.
AGGGCAAATTGAAATGAAATATATACTGTTATAGTTCTTTTGTTAAGATATATACCAGTATTAGTCTAGTGTTCTGGCAGAGATGCCTGGCTCTCCTCAACATTTGTGCTTCCTCTTCCAACGTGTAAAGTTATTGCTGAGAGATGATTTTCTAGCCATGGACTATATCTTTAACTCTCTACCCCTTACTAGTATATCTAGGAGGGATCATGCAATTGGTTTTCACCAATGGATTGTACACAGGATGTTAATGCTTAGTCAGAGGGGTTAAAGGATGTTTGTACATCTCTTTTTCCTTCTTTCAGTTTGATGAAAAAGGGCGTGGTGACCTTGGGGGCCATGTGTTGAAGACAATAGAGCTGTTAAGATGGAAATCCTTACTCAAAAGAGCACCATTCTAGATTTATTTGTTTGTTTGTTTATTTATTTATTTATTTATTTATTTATTTATTTGAATAAGAAGTAAACTTCTGTTATGCTTGATCTAAATGCAAGAGGCACTCTTACAAGATAAGACTAACATCTGGGTTAATATATTATCCTGTATGCAATAGCAAGACTTTGGGTAAAATTATTTCACTTGACCATGTTAATTTGAGGATCTGAGAGTGAAAGCTTCTACTAAAGTCAGCCAATGTGGGCTTACCTCGACATGACAATCTGGGCTGGCACAAATAGCTGATGAAATGCTCTGTGGTCAGAAGAGACAATTTATAGCTGTCAGGTTGGGGGTTGATGATGTGTCCCCTAAGGAGTAGACCCTCCAATGAATAAGTGACTAGCCTTTAACTTCCTAGATAATATGTTAGACTGGAAAAGTCTGGGTTCCTTTTATGTAGGTCGGGGAAAACTTCCACAGGCCAAGGTCAGACTCTTAAAAGAGGCTATTCGGGTGGAAATATCTGGCTTGAACATTGATGTCAGTTATAACATCTGGAGAGTCATTCTGGGAGTCAGGAATGACAGAGAAAATGCCATACTGTGGAAACAGAGGACACTTGCAGTGATTTTGGACACATATGAGATACCCCAGGAACCCTTTGAATCAGAAAATGGGCTAGGGAATCTTGAAATTTTGCCAGTGACTGTTCTATAAAGGATAGTTCTTTAGTTGCTCCATTGTGGCATACATTTATCATTGAACCATCAGACTTTTGAAACCTGAGGAAATGCAGCTTACACACATATGCTATGATGAGCTGGGCTATGCAGCTTATAATGGAGGCAGAAAAAGATGCTGTGATATGCGTCTCTCCCTTGCTCATTCTCTTTTACTGTCTGAATTTCACTTTTTTTTTTCCTCCCTAATTGTATGACCACTGGGACTAGAGATCCTGTGGATGGAGTTCTGAGAAATCTAGGGGAATGTTGTAATGAGAAGCTGTTTCTCATTGATCTTCTCCTCTCCCAGTAAGCTCCGTATTTGGACTGCTTTGGGCGTGGGGGGAATCGGGCAAGGGCAAACATCCAGGAACTTACATTGTCAGGAGCTTTGTGGTTTAGACTCAGAAATGCAGTGAACTGATAATGATGGCAAGCAGAGGTTAAATCTCCATCTCATCATCAAACTGGGAAGAATAAAGGATTTGTATTCAGTCACACAATGTGGAATGAGGGCAGCTCTTAAAATGATTGCTTAGGGTTCTTTTTAGCACAGCTTCTGTTTAGCTGTATGTGACAGAGTCTGCTCAAAAAGAAACTTTTGACTAGATATATAATAAATGAGAGATGCCCTTGGGAAAAGAGAAACACCTGTTTTCCCCTCACTTAGTTCAATTCCTACCCATTAATTACTTAGGAATATTTAGGTGGCAGGCACGCAGAGCACAGCACCCCCGAGCCCTAGCCCCTGTCCCAACAAAACTCCTTTTGGCATTTTAAAATTAAGGGTTATTTTTTTTTCTCCTTTGGCTAACTGGTTTGCTTTTATACTACCTCTATGGGGCCCGGGGAATACCCATCCCTGAACATACACAAATCCAAGTTTGAAAAGCCTGGTGTGAGAATGATCCATAGAAACAGGAGAAGGCCTTAGCTTTTGACCATACATGGACCTTGGCACTGCGATGTGGGGAATTTGCACGGGCTCTCACACAACTTCTGCCCTGTGCCCTCAGCGGGCAGCTGTGCTTTCTTTAGCATGGATGCTTCCGGAGAGTGACGGCCCCTTGGGAAGTTTCCCCCTCGACAGAAGAGCCCTGTCCAGGACGTTAGCCAGAGCAGACATCACTCAAAAGGAGATGTTTCCTGAACATCTTCTCCTCTTAAATCCACTCCACTCCTCACCATAGCTTTGCAAGAACCCCTTTTATTGCCACCTCTCACAAAAGTTTTTAGAATGTTTCTTTTCCACTTAATTGACTTTCCAATTTCTTACTCACACTTGGCTTCTGTCTTTGTTTTACTTCTGTGCGAGTTGAAAGCAGTATTATTTAACAGTCACATATATACCTTCCCGTAGGGCTACATCCTTGTTACAAGTCCACAGCTCCCCATTTTATTCCTTGAAATCAAGAGGAAATCCCCCACCAAAACGAGTTAGATAATTAGCTTGGCTACTGTTTGCTGCAGAAAGCATTTTGGGTTGGCTCTGGTCATTGTGCCTCAGCCTTAGGGCTGGGCCTCCCTTTCAGTGCAAGGGGCAGTCAGCACTAGTGCCAGCCAACCCCTGCTCCCTCACCACAAGCCCCTAATTGTTTATTAATGAAGCTTTCGCCAACCAAATCTACACATTGTCTAAACCTTCCTCCCCCAGAGAACATTCCAGCCCGCCCACGAAAGTGCATGGTGAGGCCGCTCTCCAAAAAGCCTCATTCCGTCCTTGGTAGAGTTGGTTAGAATTCAAACTTTTCTTTTTACTTTTATTGGCAGCACCAACTAAATATGAGATCATTTCTGACCCCTTCTAACTGGCAGCACAGGTGTCACCACTCAAAGCTGAGCTCGCTTCTCTGCCCAGTGCCCCCTAAGAACCGTGTCCCTCTCCGCTCCGCAGTTGGTCTCCGGGCCTAGGAGACAGGACAGCCCTGGTGGAAACCCCTCCCAAACACCCAGTGGATGGAGCAGCCCAGCAGGAATAAGCCAACAGTTTCTGCTTGGTATTTGAACATCATTTAATGAGTGCCCAGAATTCATCTGTAAATGCACATTGTTAATTTAGGGCCTGCTATTCATTAATTAGGGCTTTAGTGGCAAGTGCCATTGAGCTATCTGCAATGTTTAAGGTTATGTCAAGCCCTAGTAAACGGCTTGCTGATAACAAGCTGCATCCATCTTCATTACTCCGCCACTCCTGTCTGACTTTGCTCAGCATCTTCGAAGGGCTATGCCTCTTGGAACTGAAGAATTAAACTTTTATCCAAACCAGATTCTGCTCTTTCACCTCTTCTGATTCCCTGAGTACTTCCCATTTATTTTGCCTAAATGACATCGGATTACCTAACATGGAGTGGAGCAAGGTCTTAACCTAAAACAGCCTGCAGACCTCGGTTCTCAGCTGCAGAATTCCAGTGGGTTCACGCTAAGGAAATCCTTACATTTCCATTTCATCGGATACTGGGCTCAGTGTAAAAGAAATAGTTTCTGATTTTTCCTCTCATGAGGTTGCAGTTTCAACAGATTTTTTTTTTTAAAGCCAGAGAAATACAGGAAATTAATCTTAAGCCTAGAGAATAAACGTCTCTCTTGGTTTGAGTTTACTTTTGCAGTGTTTTCTCTCTGAGAATATGTATCATTGGAGGCGATCATGGTGCCAAATGAAATAATTCCAGCCATCTAAAGGGCCCGGCACGGCAAGTCTCCGCCGCACATTCATGTTGGAGGCACCAGAGGGGCCCCACACTGGGCTGGTTTCGCCCACGATGGAAGCAGGCAGCGAGCACGGGCATTTAGGGAAATACTGCTCTTAAGGAAAAGTATGTAAGTGCAAGTTTGTTTATCCTTCAAATGCGAGGTTAGAGGACTTGCATAAAAGCTAACTTCCATTGACAGATGGTCTCCATAAGTAGTCGATTCTGAGAAGGCAGAGCGCTACCTGGCATGGCTGTTTAACACATGAGGGTGCTTGCAGGGAGGACCTACTGCTCCCCTGAACCATGGTTCAATTTTAAGCATCACTGGCCGGGATGGGTTATTGTAACGATGTTGAGAAGTGAGCCCGAGAGCCTGATGCTCAGTGTGTGCGAGGGGAGTGGGGGAGGAGGAGGAGGAGACTGATAGCCCAAGGGAGGGTATCTGAAAACCTGTGCACCACTGAGCTGGCACACTTATCACAGGGTGACAGTCCATACAGCGGCCTGCAGTGCATCGCTGTTTGGGGCGCCTGCTGCCAACTGGCTTAGAAAATGCAGATCCCCCTTTCAGATAGAGAAAGCAGGAGGCAGAATGTCAGCTGACTGACATTCCCAACAATAGGTCTTCCTGAGCTCGGGGCGCAGGAGGGTGGATCTGAGCCACGTCCAAGCCCGAGGGGTCAGGAGTGGCTCCTCCTGGGGAAGGGCCTCCTCTCCCTCTCCCGGCTCTCACCAGGAGCCCGCCGACCTGGCATTGGGCTGGAGGCCAGCCTCCTACCCCTTCTCACAGGCTGGCAGGAATGCCATCTTGCCTTTTATTCCTCTTAATTTTTTAATTAAACGTCATGATACAGATTTTTTTAAGTGAATTTATTTGTGGATGATGTTGTCCTACATCTTAATACACTCAATATAGCAAATGCCCCAGAAAACCCCCCACAAAACAAACAAAAGGCTTGGTTTATACCAGTTAGTGATGAATTTATCTACATGCTATGTGATTGAAAGAGACAATCGTAGGCTGAGGATTTCTTAACTTTACCATAACGATGCACTGGGCACTTGAAGCAAGAGCCCTCAGAAGCGGACGTGCTGCAGGAGAAAGCACACGCTCTCTTTGGAAGAGAGAAAGCCAGGATATTGTGGTGGCAGGAGGAACAATGGAGCCAATGAAACAGAGGTCAAAGCTGAAGGTTTCTGCTAGAATCCAGCTCTATACAGGTATTTTAATTATTTTATTCTAGCAGAAAGTCTGCTCTAGCGTTTGGAGTACCACATGCAGACCGCTGGGAAGAAAAGCACTCAATTGTTCAATTTTTATTATTCAATATTGTATTAAAATTTTTTTAGGCTCTTTGGGTCAAGGCTACTTTTAAAAGGTTAAAAGCTATTCAGAAGGGTTACCATATCCATAAAAGCAAATGAGATTAAGCCTAAAGACGGATGGAGAAAAAACAGTAATTTAGATAAACTGCTACCATCTAAAAAGTGTTTTGACTTTTACAGGAGAAAGAGAATTCAGAGATTCTTGGATTGGTTGTCATATCAAAGAAAGATTCATTAAATTTGAAGCAATTATTTTTGTGCTTTTTATTGTTTGGTGTGTTTTAGTCCAGCGTCTACCTTTCTTCGGTTACATTCTTTAAAATGGTTTAGGAATTGTAATTACGTGGCTCCAAACATCCATCTGTCAACTCTTGACCTTGCTGGTTGGGCATCTGTAACATCAGACACTGTTGTCATGGAAAGAATTATGATGTTTCAATCGAATGTATCGCAAAGTTAACAAATCCATAACATGATCCGGATCACATGGAAGAGTTTAGAAGATGTGTTTCAGAGACCTCAGGGGGGAAGTGAATAGGTTATTCCCATTAATGTTTATCTCCAGCGCTGGCCATTAATTGGGATAGTTTTCTATTACAACAGAAGAGCTAAATTTCAACCTCGAGCTTGAAGTGAGTACTACAGATCAAAACGTGGGGTTCAGCAACTGAGACAAAAGCCATTATATGCTTCCAATGTCAAGTTGTGCACGCATTTATCATTGATTGACTTGGTGGCAACTTTGGAATGTCTGCCCTTCTTGGATTGCTTTAGTTTTTGCTTAAAGTACCCAGAGATATGCTTTAGTCTGGTTTTGTTGTTGATGTCAGAAAACTGAACCTGCCAAAGGATGGATGGGACTCTCAGAGCTGGTAGGTCCGTGAAAGAGGTGATTATAGCAATCAGGATTGGCTGAAATTTACTTAAAAGTCTAAAAAGCATATAGAACAGAAAATTTCTTGACATTAAAGTGAGTAGTGAGTTGATATAAAAGTTTAATTTTATCTTTTATGGAAACGGTTTGGCTTGACAAAATTAAAATTAATAGAAATACAGTAATATTCTGGACACTTATACTTTATTTTCACTGTCCTGTGTCTGAACAAATAAGCATTCCAAGCAAGTAAGAGGAGCTAACATCTCCATTTTGTGAGAAATATTCTCTAACAAAGAGTTTTTTTGTGCTGCATACCTTTCATTTTTACACACTCTAAAAGGAGAATGGTTGTTGTAATAATCGGATTTCTTGGATCACAGTGTCAAAGCAATGCAGATGCATCTGAGAAGAGCTAAAACAACATGATTCAAGGTGGCTGTGTCTGAAGAAAATCTGTAAAATGAAGAAATTCATTTTACAGGTGAATAAATTAGGGGGTGATTATTCATATTGTGAAGGAGTCTTTAAAGGATTCCCCTAGGATCCTTTTAAAGGCTGAGCTCCACTAGTTCACATAAGTATTTGTGTGCAGATCATTAACTATTTGACAGGCAGGCCGGAAATGCAGGTAGAGCCAAGGGGAAGAGAGAGAATGTTCAAGAGGTAGAGGAATCATTGACACTTGAGGCTCACCTACTCTCAAGATAGAAGCTGATGAAACAATAATGATAGTCAAAGTAAAAATATGACATTTACTTACAAGATAAGCTTTTTACGCTAGAGTTCTTGGGGGCAGACTGCTTGGGTTTAAATGCCATCTCTACCACTTATTTAGCTGTGTGACTTTGGATATTAACCAAATCTACCTTTCCTAAAGGTAGGCCCCTCTGTATATTAACCTTCTAGGAATGTATGAGTATTATATGAGTTAGTATATGTAAGTATTTAGGGTACTGGCATGTAGTAAATGCTGTGCTCATGTTTCTAAGATGATTCTGGAACACGCTATTATAAAATACCAGGGGCTCTGCAAAGCAGAAAATTATTGGTGTTAATGTAAGACTTAAGACTGGAAGGGATTTAATGAACAAAATACACCTTATCCCCCCCAAAAGAAAAAACAAAGTGACATTGATAAATACTAGCAAATACTGCTTTCTTTTTGGGGTTACCAAGGAAGTCAATCTGAAATTTGACCTTCTTTGAAATTATTGTCCTAACTTTAGTTTTCTAGTGGTTTGGTAAAATTTCCAAAATCGGGAAGCACATAGAGGCAATTAGCAATCTAATATCTGTTGACTTTTTAAATGTTAAAAATCTTTGATTCACCTATTATTACATTTGCATTTCAAGAACAATAGTGTACCGGTTGAAATAACTTTCTTATTTGTGGGAAAAAACTTCTTGCTTAGTTGACTTTGCTTGGATGGCACAAGAATAAACTCGTTCCATGTATTCTATCCAGTGCATCTGTACCTATAGACTTTTGGGGTTGAAATAGACATTAATTGATACTTTCCAAAGGAACAACCAGTCAGAAAGTGTCCCAGTCAGCTTTCCCCAGTCTGATTAAATGCATGAGCTGAACAGGTTGCCAAACCAGAACCACTGAAAATGGGCATGAAAGCTGGGGAGTGTGTGAGTGCAGACAGGATGGCATAGGAATCTCAGTTGGGTAGATGTAAGGAGGGTGCTGTCGGTTCATTGTATGCATTGAGTTTTCCATTCTGGGGTCCCAGCAGGTGACAATTGGCTCGACCATCTTAATTTTGTCATGGCACATAAGAAAACCCAGACTGCTTTAAGGGACAGTAATGACAGTTCTATTACATTATAAAATGGTCTTCTAACTATCTAATGTACTCTCCTTTTGTGCCCCTTGAAACTCCTCTTCCGCTCAGGACAGGCCTCCCTGGCTGGCCAGCACTCTGGTCACATCAGAAGACCCACAACTCTCTCACACTCTATTCCATATCCCAGTTGGATACAGGTTGAATAAAAATGTGCTTTCTGGCCCTCACACTTAGTTTATGTGAGTGAATGCTGATGGAAATGGGTAAGTAAATAGTTTTAAGTGCAGGAGATCAAATTACTTCCTTCACAACTTGAAGTTCTTGACAGCTCTGAAAAAATCTGCTTTTTTTTTCAAATGTTAAAGTGGGTTGATCTTCACCTTGCTTCACAGCAGATTGCCAAATTGTCAGCTTTCAATATATTATTTTTTGGAAAAAAAATTTAAGTGATTTGATTCATTTGGGTAAGAAATTTCTCAAGTTCAGAAAACTTAAAACAATGAAAATCTGTAAATGCTTTTATTTCTGACTTGAGTTATATTGAATAAAAGACAGAACTTAGCTTAAGTGGGAGCTATTTTAGTTGCCTTTAGTTGAACATTTGTGTCTCTTACTATTTTCTGTGGATCCAATAGCCTTTATATGTCAGTACCAAGAAATCAAATTTTGTTATACTGCTTATTACACAACTTTGCCCAAAGCAGTCTGTTCTCTCAGGTTTAAATTCTCATTATATTTTCTCATTATACACATATTCTTTACAGTACATAACACAAGTGTATGAACAATTATTTGTGTAATTATTTACTTAATGTCTGTCTTTATTGGTAGACAATAAGCTCTATCATGGTAAGCTCTACCATGTTTGGCTCATTGTTATAGACCCAGTGCTTAGCATAAGAGCACATATAGTAGATGCTCAAAAAATGTATTGAATCAACCAAATTACTAGTAAATTTTCTGTCCTTATTCAGCTTAGTGGTAACTACATATCTAATATATGTAAATATTACATATGTAATGGTTGAAATATTCAAACTTGTAGAGATGGGAAATGGATAAAACATAAACTTATCCTCACTGTCCTCTACGGATCTCCAAAGGTTTCCAAAGACAACTTTGATTGCTTTTCTTTTTAGCTATTCTGATATTTAGCATAATATTTCTAAATAACATTATACTCTTGGTTTTGTTAAGACTTCAGACAATATCTGTTGGTTTCCAGATGAAAGATAAAAACTTTAATACATTCGTACTCTTACTTTTTCCCTCTGTCTCAGGTGTGTTTTGGTTTGGTTTGGTTTTGGTGTTGTTATTGTTTGTTTTAGCTTTTCTATTAGTTATCTTTACTGCTTGATATTATCCTCTATGATTTTCAATCACCAGCTTTAGACTGGCTCCATTTTCTCTATACTAGACGAAATGAAGAATTGTGTACGACAAGGCACATAGAGACAGCAATGAAAACCTATGTAGTTCCAAGCACTAAAGTCCAAAAGGATTAATATATAATATAACTTATTAATTATGAATATAATAATAAAGAAACAAAATTTATATTATACATATTATATATATCAATAATTATTCAAAATAATATCACATTTTAGCTTGCTTCATATTTACCATGACTTTCTTTTACATCTGTTTTCCCATGCACACTACCATCCTCAACCCATCTCCAACTAATATAAATCTTTTTTTATGCTCATTACTTTTGTGGCCTACTGTTCATTCTGAAATTTCTTTCAGTGTACCTCTGGATTATATTAAACTGTTCTTAGATGCATTTTCTTCCTCTTTCTTAGATTATTTTTTCACGTTACTGAAGTATATTCTAATAATAACTTCTTTAGAAAAGGTATATGAGAGGAAAATTTTTTGAGTCCTTTCATGTCTAAAAATGCCTTTATTCTTCAATTAAGTCCTATTTATAACTACATTTGATATAGAATTCTAGGTTTAAAGTTGCTTTATAGTTTTTAATAGCCTTTGTTGTTAATAAGATATTGATACCAGTCTGGTGATCATGACTTTTTGAGTAATCACTCTTTTTCCTCTCTGAAAGTTTTTAGAATTTTTCCCTTCATTCTTAGTGTTCTGAAATTTTACAAAGATGTATCTACTATTGTTGTTTCCTTCTCTTGATTTTTAGATGGGTTTGTGAATTTTGGGGTTGACATTTTTTCCAGTTTGAGAAAATGTTATTATCTATTTTCTTTTGTTATTTCTTTGGTTATTCCAACTCCTTCATTGTTTATATTGTTTTCTTATAAATCACCTTTTTGATAAGTTTTGGACCTTCTGGATCTATGCACTATATCAGTGCTTCTCAAATTTTAATGCATACAAACACCTGGGATCTTATTAAAATTAAGATTCTGATTCAATAGATCTGGGTGAGGCCTATGATTCTGCTGATTCTGCTGATTCTGCTGGTGTGTGGACCACATTTTGAGCATTGAGGCTTTACATTTCTTTTTTAAAATGTGTTTTTATTGATTTCAGAGAGAGAGCGCGCGCGAAAGAAATATCAATGAGAGAAACACTGATGGGAGAGAAACATCAATCAGCTGCGGCCTGCACCCCTCCTACTGGGGATTGAGCCCGAAACCCAGGTATGTGCTCTGATCAGGAATTGAGCCCGTGATTTCTTGATGCATGAGATGATGCCCAATCCACTGAGCCACACTTGCTAGGCAGCTTTATATTTCTTGAAATAACTTTTTGCTCACACTTTTTTCCATTATGAAAAATTTTATTAATTCCATCTTCTAAATTAAACTTTAGTCTTTTCCTGCTAATGTTTAGTCCACTGTTTAATTTATTTTTAGATGATTGTATTTTTTATTTTCAAAAACTCATAGCAGTCTTTTTAAATATTACAAATACAGTATATCCTTGAAATTTTGAGGATATTAATTAGAAATTTTTAATGTTTTCTTTTTTTGGTTTCATTGTAACTGTCTTTTTGTGGTCAATTTTGTTTATTCACCTTTGTCCTTTTTTTCTACTTAGTTTCTCTTAAATGTCTGCTAATTTTAGGTTGACAACTAAAATTTGAGCACAGGGTTATGTTTATTAATTTAGATAGCTGGCATGAGTATCCTTTCAGGTCAAAAGGACCATTTTAAACAAAGGTCGCTATACTGAATGGGAGAGCTGCCTCTAGGCTCTGTGTGGAGGGATGAACCTGGTTGACAAGTGGCTTTTTATAAACAGGCTTGAAGCACTACAACCGCCAAATAAGCCAACTGCTCCATATCCAGAGAAAAGAGAGAAGTTGCCTAGTCCAGCTGCTTTAACGATGGTCTTCCAGTTACAAACCCTTCTTGCTGTCCCTGGCCAACTTCTAGCTGTCCCTGTTTGGAGTCTTTCAAGAGATCTTTTAAGAAGTGATTATACCTCTGCTACTATTTTCCATGCGTGTATTTTGAGTTGTGATTTACTCTTCTGGAGTTTATCTAACAATACAGTCCAATCTGCCTCCTACCTTCTAAGATTTCATCAAACTTTTTGGTGTACTAATGTCCACCCCTTTTCTCCTCCCTTTTTCTGGTTTGTTTCAAGTGCTGCCAAGGATTTATTTATTTTTATATGTGTGGTCATTTCAATTGGAATTTAGAATGGAGAGAAGGCAATGTAGTTCCTATCTACCACCTTGAACTAAGAAACTATATAGCCATTTTAGAGTTGCTCTAAATGCTTACCTGAACTTGCTTAATACTTCAGCTGGCTGTTCACAAACAGGCAGACCTAACTGTAAATAGATAAATTCCCATACAAGGTCCCTCGACCTTGCTAATTATTCTTCATGGATCAAGTAGGATTTAGCAGTGTTAAGAGCTTTAGGTGGTTCTAAATTGTTCCCTGAGCCTCTTGGCAGTTTCATGTGTGTTAGAAGTGCCTGATCATAAAACAAAGTAACTATAGAGAGGTGCCTAAACTAAGAAGTCTAAGATAAAAGTTAAAGTTAAAGCGGAATTTGAACTGGCCTACAATTTACTTTGGAGTGTTACATATTTTGTGTTAGTTGAGCTTGACCAACTCTACCTTGGATTTGCCAAAAAAATAATTGATGTAATCACAGAGCCAAGAATGATAACATGTGAATATCTGTGGAGGATTGGCAGGACCCCAGATCACTGGGAAAAATCCAACAGAGTACCTATTTTTAAAAAGCAATAAAAAGTTGTTTGAGAATTAATGACCTTTTATAGAGTGAAAAAGCAGTGCATACTTATTACCTTGACCCAAATAAGTTTTAGACAGTCTTATACTGTAATGGCAATAATGAGTAGAGGAAGAATGTATTTATGTATTGTACCAACATAACATTAAGTATTCAAAATTGGATAAACGTTTTTTGATATAAAACTATTAGATTTTTATTTATGGCTATCATTTTATTAGAATTTAAATTCATATCTTACCAAACATCTATATAATTCAAGACATCTTCATTTTGGCCACATGTCTCCATTTTTACTCACATATATGTTATCATTTAGATGTTCCGAGTAACACAGATGTATAATATTAAATTAAGAATATTAACAGTCATTATTCAGATGCCAAAACCTTCTTTGATATGTGTGTAGGATGTATGTTGAAAACCTGCCTTACTCTTGAATTTAAAATTAAATTAGAAATGATTTCAATAAACTAAGTTATTGTTCTAAAAATCAAACAAATTAAAAAGAACTAGTGCTGATTTGGAATGCTTTAATTAAGAAGGAAAAAAGAACTCTCACATTTCTGAAGTGGGCAAAAGCTATTTAGATAACAACGAGCCAGAAGAAAAGAGCAGGAGTCCCTACGAGTGCCCGAGCAGCAGGACTCGATCATTTGCTGAGATCTTTCAGGCCTCTGACCTTGGTCTATAACACTTCCACTTCTGGCATCTACTATTTTTCCTTCTTTATCTTGCCAGTACTCCTCTCATCCTTCCAGTCTGAACGTTGTGAAGCCTTTCTTACCTTACATTTTTACTTAGTTCTCTGTTTTCTTTGTTTCCTTAGTATTTTGTACATCTGGATGCAGCCAACATTTGTTGAGTGCCTACTAGCTACCACGCACTACATTATGAAATAATAGCTGTATCACAGGGGCATGACTGTAGTGTGATCATATTTATTTAACTGGTTGAAGAAGCTGAGACCTTGAGAAGGTATATGAGTTGTCCAAGGAATTCCTGCCTCCATACTTTACTCTGATTTTGGTTTAGGTAGGAGCATGCTGATGGTTTGTTTAAATACCTCATACAATATTGAGAAATAATTTTGGCCACATTTTTCCATTTTTACTCATACAGATATTATCATCTAGATCAGGGGTCCTCAAACTTTTTAAACAGGGGGCCAGTTCACTGTCCCTCAGACCGTTGGAGGGCCGGACTATAATTTAAAAAAAAAACTATGAACAAATTCCTGTGCACACTGCGCATATCTTATTTTGAAGTAAAAAAACAAAACAGGAACAAATACAATATTTGTATTTGCATGTGGCCCTCGGGCTGTAGTTTGAGGACCCCTGATCTAGATGTTCTCAGTAACATAGATGTATGATATTATATTGAAGATATTAGTTTTACTTGTTAATAATTAAAATCTATTAGATATTTATTTATATAAGGCACATCATCAGTCATTATGGGGTAATAAAGTATAAAGACATAGTCTCTGACTTTGAGTCCTTGACTTCAGCATAAGACAAGAGGTAAGAGAGGCATATCCATAATAACAATACAAGGTAGTACGTATCAGTGCTACAGGAGTCAGAAAATAATGTGCCAAGTGATGAGGGAAGAGTCTGTAAAAGGTTGGTATATGAGTCGGGCCTTCCACAAGGTTTGTTAGGTGGTAGAGGTGCTCAATGTTTGCAGACTGTTGAGTGGTATTTTGAAAGTTGATGTTTAGGGGAAGATTTTACTCATTAATTTATTCATTCACTCAACACATTTTTGCATACATACTAGATGCCAGACATTCTCCCAGAAACTGGGAAATTATTTATTAACCCAGGTATGGACCTGTCTTCAAATACATTCTCATTGTGTTAGAGTCTTAAATAAGAATCAAATTTCAGGGTTGGCATGATTTTTAAAAATTATGAGGCCCACCTGGTCTTTAGTTCTAACTTCTAGAATAATAGTAGCTCCTAGAAAATTAATATAACCCTGGATTTTAAGCATGCATTCTTCACTCCATTTTTACCAAAACAGCAATAAGAGATAAACCACAAATATGACCTAGCGCTCTCTTTCACACACTTGCATCCCCATAGATAACCACCATAAGTGAGAAATTAAAGCTGAACTAGAGGATCAGCTGTACACTAATAAATGAATTGACAACTTTCTTTTAATATTAGGTCCTAATGACGAGGTAAATAAGTTAAAAAAGACTCATCTGTAGCATTGAGAGAATTTGAAAAATATTAATACGTAGCCAAGATGATTTTAAAGCAATGATGAGAATATCATCCGTCAGTTCTAGCTATTTCCTGACTGGAAATGAGAACGACTGGCTGAATGTGAGGAGGTCCCACTGCATCAGGATGCCTCAAACACCACAGATATTTTGAGAGAGGGTTAGAGGCTCTGGAAGAATTGGGATAAAGTCACCACTGGGTTTGAGACTCTCTTTATGAGAGCTCATATAGCCGCAGTTTCTGATGTTGGGCTGGGAGTAAACACTCTAATTTCTTTCTACCATCAACATTCATAAAAGAAATAGAGTCTTTGATGCCTCAAAACAAGGCTTATCTAACAAAAATTATTTTGTGAAAATAAATGTTCATGTTTAGACTGAAAACCTGCCTCGTTTCACATTAGCCCAGTATGTCTTTAAAGTAGCAAAATACATGACAATTGAAAAATGATTACCAAGTAGGAAAATGCTTATTGAAACACTTCTCTGTGGAGCATCGTACAGGAGGGGTGGATGTATTTGAAGGCCCAGGTCAAAATGTCTGTCAATAGTTTTAGTTATTCTATGGACAACTATTGAGGAAAAAGCACCCAAAGTCTGTATCCACTTGGCTTCATTTCTTTTACTTTTCCTAGAGCGATACTATGAATCTCCTGGTTACTACGTTCATTCTGTGGCCAGTTCCTTCCTGTTTTCACAAAACAGCTGGTCCTGCTGTCACCCTAGCACGGTGCTCCCCTTCCCACCTGCACCCCCAAGAGGTTTTTCCTTTTCCCTATTCCAACATTCAGAAAGGAGTAGCTCATTGCTTATGCTGCAATTTTGATAACCTAACTGGCAGAACAGTTATTCAAATTTTAGCTTCTGAATGCAGCAAGATCAACTTGGCCTATCCACATAAATAATTTTGACACGATAAGTATGCGAGAGCGATGATAACCGATAAGTGAAGCAATTACCTTGCTTTTTTGGATTATATTAAATGAAGATTCTGAGAGAGTAATGAAAAGAGACAAAGCAGACAAAAAGTCGGCTGCAAAGCTTTTGGGCACTGTGTTATCTCTATTATACCATATTGAAATAGAGAAGCTATCACCAATCATGCATTTTTATGTAACTTCTGGCTTCTAACAGTGAACAATGAATAAATTGTCACAAGACAGTAACTGATAAATTGGGATTGGCAGTGCTTTTTAAAAAGCATAAATAAACTTACTAGTCACCTTTTTCTTTCTCAAATCAGTTTTTAGGGGACTCTGGAGGGGGGATCCCTTGTAAGTTATGTTCCCTTCTGTTTCCTCCCTCTGCCCCAGCCCCTTCCCTGCCACTGGTCTTTGGTTAGTAATCAGAGTTAAAGAATCAAGACTGTGCTTTGGCATTATCACCAAATTTCACCAATCTGTGGCTCTCTGGATTTGGAGTGTGGCTTGACTGTCTGGAATTCACAACAACATCAAGTTCTTTTAAAAAGTTTACTTTTGGTAAATCAAGTTTTATAAATAAGGGTAAGTATAAAATATGGACAATTCGTTCCATGAGCTGAAGGCGCCAGCAGAATGAAAGTTCTTTAACAACCTACAAACACTTTAATGATGGCGCAGCAGTCCTGTATTTGCAGATTGTGTAGAAACAATATTCCCCTTGTTGCAGGCAGTAGAAATACGCACTTCTACCATCATAAACACCTTGGGTGTGAGCAAATGAATAGCTTTCTAATGCAAACTATTCCGACTCAGTATTCTGGCTAAGTTTGTTCACCCAGCAGTTTGCAGGTTTAATGATGACTTGTTTATTTACTTATATTTTCTTTTTCAAATGGACAGCGGTAGGAGAGGGTATAATTTACAATTCAGTTCCTTTCACAATTACAGCTTGGGCCACTAACGCTAATTATATGAACACACCACCCACCTTGGTGCAGAGGCAGGAACTTGAATGTGGAGGTGACAGTATAGGATTCAAGTGGCAGTGCCATACTTACTTATGGGGTGACACTGGGCAAGTATGTGTTTCTTCTTGTTTTCTATCCAGTCCTAAAGATTTCCCTGGCTGGCTTTTTCCCGCCTCCTTAATCTACACCAATGGCTTTCATGTACCTTATGTTTTCTCCTTTGATAGTAATGCAAAAAGGAACGGCACAACTGTCATTCTCCAGAGCTTTTTCTCAATCCATTGGTATCTTGCTTCTGGGCATGTCCTAAAAAAACTGGCCCAAATGAATTCTTGTAAAACTTTTCTAAAGGTTTGAGCATTGTTTCATCTACAGGGTTTAAAAGAGCACATGTTAGTGAAAATGCTCTGCAAACCATCAGGCACAGTGTGAATGTTAGTGAGTATTGATCTGACTGGGGGAAGCCCTCAAGGTTCGGAGAAAGGCCCAGGCCCAGTGCTGCCATTGGTTTTTATCAAGATTGGAGTTTCAGGCCAATCGCGTGTCATGGCCGCGTCTGCTGACTTAGTTCCATGAAACAGAGTGTGGGAATAAGCATCATTAGTCTCCTGCTCCTACAAGCAGGATCATTTATTTCCTCCCTTGTTAAAAATGCAAAAGCAAACTATTCACATGGCCACTTTTCAAAATGAAAAGGCCAATAAAGTTATTAAAAGCAAATCACATTTGATTAAATTATTATCATTATGGTGTTTAAAATAGCATTTGTTCTGTTTATCAAGTTCCACTCTTACAGCATCAGTAAAGAATTTGCCTTTAAAGATCAGAAAAACAACAACACAGAAATGAAGCCCAGTGTGTGCTCTGAAGCTGGATCTTGGGTTGTTTTTCACGAGGTCTTTACAACAAGCCTGTGCTGCAGGAGCTCAGACTTCCAGACGGCCAGTCACACACATTAAGGGCAGTTGGGTTGAGATCATCAAAGGATGTGAAGGAGATGGAAGGAGGAGAAAAGGAAATGCAGATATTGTGAACCCCAAAGCAAAGTCTGGTTTTACATTTGCCTGGCAGTCGTTTCACTTTAATGACATATTTAGCAAGCTGACTTCACATAACTATGTGTTATGTGGTCTTCTTAAATGTATAATTTCTTCCTGACAACGAAAAAGATTGGTTGTAGGCATCACTCGAAATAAAGGCAAAGAAAGTTTTTCAATTTGTACACGGCCAACATCAGCTTTATCTCTAAAGTTTAGGAATTGGCAATCTCAAAGTATGTTATAATGAGCTTGACTATGACTGGTCATAACTGGAGAGACAGGTATTCATCAGATGTGGACCCAATATGTGCCTAGAGACCCCATGCCAATTGTGATGACTGGTCAAGAGGGGCAGCTAGGAGCTCCAAAGCACTCCTTCTACCAGGTGTACCAGTTAATAACGCGAATTTTTTTCAATAGATGGAGTTACACATATGTTGATATATATACGATTTTATATGTATGCTGTTTTGTTGTATTGACAGCAAGCTTCAAAACTTCATATGACACATTTGCTGAAGGTGTTAACATCATAGATATTTTTAAGCTTAAAAATGTCGAATTTCGTGCCAACAAAAGAGCATTTGCCGGAAGTTTTAATTCATTATTTTGAAGAAAAGTGCTGCTGAAAGTTATCGTATACTTCGAGAAGCTTATGGTGAACATGCTCCATCTCAAGATACTTGTGAATGCTGGTTTAAACGCTTTAAAGGTGATGATTTTGATGTGAAAGACAACGTCCAGGTCAACTGAAAAAGTTTGAAGACCAACAATTACAAGCATTATTGGATGAAGATGCATGTCAAACTCAAAAACAACTTGCAGAAAGATTAAACTTTGCTCAGCAAACAATTTATGATCATTTACAAGCAGTGGGAAAGATTTTAAAGGAAGGAAAATGGGTGCTACATCAACTGAGTGAAAGACAAATGGAAAACCGAAAAGTCATCAGTAAAATGTTGCTTCAACGGCACGAAAGCATTTTTTTGCATTTAATTGTGACTGGCGATGAAAAGTGGATTTATTTTGAGAATCCCAAATGCACAAAATCATGGGTTGATCCAGGTCAACCATCAACATCGACTGCAAGGCCAAATCACTTCGGAAAGAAGACAATGCTCTGCGTTTGGTGGGATCAGGAAGGTGTGGTGTATTATGAGCTTCTAAAACCAGGTGAAACCGTTAATACTGATGGCTACCGACAACAAATAATCAATTTGAACCACACTTTGATTGTAAAATGACCAGAATGTGCCAGAAGACATGGCAAAGTAATTTTGCTTCATAATGATGCACCATCACACACTTCAAACCCAGTTAAAGACACGTTAAAAGATCTTGCCTGGGAAGTTTAATCCCCCCCCCCCCCCCCGCCCCCGCCGTATTCACCAGATCTTGCTCTTTCAGATCACCACTTGTTCCAATCGATGGCACATGCACTTTCTGAGCAGCACTTCAAAACGTATGAAGAAGTGGAAAATTGGGTTTCTGAATGGTTTGTTTCTAAACAAGAAAAGTTCTATTGAGAGGGTATCCACAAATTACCTGAAAGATGGGGGAAATGTGTAGCTAGCGATGGACATTACTTTGAATAAAGCACTTTTGATGTTTCTCTTGAAATTATCATGTTTTCTTTGATTACAAAATCCGCATTATTATCCAGTACACCTGGTATACACACCATCTTGACCACCGGAGCACCTCCCCATGTCTTTTCCAGAACTCCTTGCCACCCAACAACTAAAGGTTGATGACTGGCACTCCTAGGTGTATCCATATATCCATTTGGATTAGTCAGGACCTGTGTCCCACTCATTGTTAAGTATTTGAATATCATAGATATCTATTTAGTATTTACAAAGTCAAGTAAAAAGAATAGAGAGCTGTATTTCAGTCACGAGGCTGCAGAGGGCCTACGTGAGCCAGCAGGAGCTGCGCCACCTGTGGGTCTGGGTGAGTCTCAGCCCACCGAGGCCGTGCAGGGGTGCTGCTCGAAGGCCACCCGTCCTGGAAGTACCTGAAGGATATCCACTCTCTGCTGGTGGAAGTCCAGCAGGCCCTCGGGATGTGAAGCTCAGCCCCCCGGTGGATGCTGTGCTGTCCCTCCTGAGTGCCCGGGGGCTGAGCCTGAAGCTGGTGCGGCCCAAAGCCCTGCTAGACAACTGCTTTCGGGTCGTGGAGATGCTGTACTGCTCCTGCTGTAAAGAAACATCCGTCCAAAACTGGCAGGACTGTCAGGTGCCCAACCCTCAGCCCCAAGGCCCGGAGCCCCTGGCGCAGTGTGTGGCCGCCTAGCTGTGCTCTCCGCCCCAGCAGCCCTGCTCCGGCTGCAAGGCCGCCAGGCTCACGCAGCTACTGAGGGCAGAGGCCTCCTGCCCAGCGGGAGGTGGAGGCGCTCCCAGTCGGACTGGGCCTGAGAGGTCGCTGGGTGGTGGGGGGCGACCCCCTTGGGAGATCCCCAGGGAGTGTGTTTTTCCTTCCGGAGGGGGGTGTCCTGTGGGGGGAAGGCTCGGCTCCCCACCCTCGGTGCCTCACAAGGTCTCTCGGGGAGTGGTGGGGGCCTGGGGGCACCTGGAGGCGAAGGAGCTCACGGCCCTTCCTGGCACTGCCCAGGAGCTGTGCCGGGTGGGCAGGTGGGTGTGGCGGACACAGGACTCCGCCAGGCTGGGGAGAGGGCAGAGCCAAACGCTGTATTTTGCCACAGTGGGTTCTCTGCCAGTTTACTTTTTTCTATTAAACACCCACTTTATTTAAAAAAAAAATTTTTTTTTTTCCATTTTACAGGACAGGAGCCCCTGTCACTTTACAGCTTTTTGGCACAGTCAGGGCAAAACACTTGCTCCTGGTGGAAGACAAAGCGCTTGCTGGCCAGATTCAGGGAGCACTTTTTGCAGTGGAAGCAGTAGTCGTGCCAGGACTGTCCTTCATAGGTCACCACACTGGAGGCTTTACCAAACCCAGCGATGGGGTTCTTGCATCCAGCACACTTCTTAGCCACATAGTTCTTGTAGCAATCCACGCAGTAGTACTGGAAATGACTTTACGTCTATAACCCTTAAAAGATGTCAAGCCTAATCAAATTCAAGCAGAAATTTGGGAACATTTAATACTTTTTATCTATGTGTTCTATTTATGCTTTTATAAATTAGTTTACTCTGGATATATTTGATAAAACTTTCATAAGGTTGCCACTTTGGATGGCTGCTATACACATGGAGAAACTCCAAGTCATAATGTTTTGACACCCACTGACAAAGGTCCTTGAACTAGCCAAACATCTTGTGAATGTCTTATGGTATTATACCTTTGACAACCAACCTTAAAAATATGAGGTAGATAGAAAAACAATGGAGCTTGACTCAGCCCATGCCATTTAGAAGGACACTGATATGTTTATAAGACCGGCAAAAACTATGCCAGGCCTATACATGTCCCAGGACGGAATTATGCTTTCCATAAATCCTAGAAAGTATTCAATATGCTCTGGGATTCCAAATAGTAACATTACTTATTGTTCTTTCTTTTCTGAGCACTTTACTTTGGAAAGAGGAATAAGAAGAGGGCTTCTGATGAGATGGTCACTGGTGATTTGGCCACTATCAAATGAGTGCATCTTGAGGTTTGAGCTGTGGACTTCAGCAGCCCAGCAGATGCCACTGGCTCACAGTCTCACTGAGTTCACCACCTTTGATTTTGTCACTTGGAAAATGGTAGCTGTACTGATGTTTGTGTGATTAGGGCATGGGAGTTAGAGGAGGCAGACATATTCTCTCTCCTACTCCTTTTAGGCTCCATGCTACTTATCCCTAGTGTCTAGCATGTAGTGGACATTTAGTAATTATCTGTTGAAATGATGAATATACTTAGAGATGAAATGTTAAGTCCTTTTTTCAAACCTCATGCTGATTCTTCTCCTTGGAGTGATTTTCTTTTTATTCTCTTTATGCAAACTCCTTCTTACTTTTCATTTGTTTACTCATCAATTATTTACTGAGTGCCTACTCTAAGCCATACACCATGTCAGGCACTGGGATCCAGCTCTGAACAAGACTTGGCTCAAAAGTCACTGCCTCTGAGAAGCTTTCCCTGGGTCTCTTGAGCAGAAGTTGCTAGGTCCCATACTGTCTCCGCTGTTATAATATTTATTACATTGCATTCTAATCAACTGTCTCATTTTTCCTTTACTCTAAGCTGTAATTTCTTAGAGGAGAGGATTAAATCTTGATTATCACTATATTCTCCCAGCCATCAACATATTATTTGTGATTGTAGTAAATTGATTGCAAAAAAAATGACCATAATTCTTCACATTTCCCTGTAGCCATGGCCTCTGCCATTTGATCTTACAGCTCCTACCACCAAGAAGTAGATCTTATTTTCCAACTCCTGGAATCTAGGATGGCCTTGTGACTTGCTCTGGCCAATAGAACATGGTATACCAGATATGAGCCTACATCTCAAGCAAGAACAGCCCTGATCTAGCTGGATGGATGATCAGGGGTCCATGGCTTGATTGCCTTTGTTTCCCCAGCTAATAGCCAAATGCTAAATATGTGAGGAAGGCTATCTTACACCAACAGACTTCAGCCTACTCACCAGATGAACACAAATAGATGGTTGTGCCCTGATAAGATATGCTGAGACAGGCTCAGATCAACCAACTATTCAACTGATCCATTAAACTCATGAACAATAATAATATTGTTTGAAGCCATCGAGTTTTGGTGTGATTTATTTCACAGCAATAACTGATAGATTGGCATTCCTTCTTTTAATTTGTGCTTTCTCCTTGCACATGAACAACAACAACAAAAGGTTGTTTATGCAGTTGACTAGAAAACTTAGCACTTTGGGGGAAAGCAGTCAATTCCTTGACTTTCTGAAATTAGCTACTACCAGACTGGGCCCTGATGAAGATGATGGACTGACTGAATGTTAGAGCTGAAATGCCAATTTCTTAAAAAGAAAACTGAGCCAAGAGAGGTGGTGTAACTTACGCAAAGTTACTTAACCTTTTACAAAGTGCAGTGTCAATCCCAGTCCATTTTGGTGTGGTGCCCGAAGAGAACCATAGGTCTCCACAGCTATAGCACATTTCTCACCTCTCAACCAAGCTTTGATAACTGAAGTCTTTCATTTATCTTCCTTTTCTTAAAGGTACAATTGGCATAAACGTTCATAAACATAGTCAAACTTAATGAGGAACGCTATAAGCATCCAAGAGTGAGATTATCTAATTGCTTCAATTACTAAAAAAATGCAGTATGTGTATTTTCTTCTGCCCCATTTATAATGTTTTTGGACCCTCACTGCAGCCTAAACTGATGCCAAGAGTTCCCCAACAGACAGCTGTGTGTTCATGCACAGCCCCTCAGCTTGAAGCTTATTAGTCTTACAAAAAAACACCAATTCCTCAACTGACCGCATGATTATTAAACTCTGATTTGAAGGATATGATCACTCCTGAGGTTTGTTTGCTAGAGGAATTTCATTTGTTGTGTATCATGTAATTCTTGGATGATCATAATCAAATAGTGCTCAGGCCTAGGAGCTCTTCAAGGAACATCATTTTCTAGCAAGAAAGCTAACACCTTCATCAACAAAATATATTCGAGGCCTAGCACGTTTTTGTTTGGTTTAGTAGAAAATAAGGTAAACCTTTTTGCTGAGTAGGTAAAGGAACCATGGATTGAGGTTTGGGAAGAAAAAGCTGAGGGTTGTAGCTGAAGCATTTAGGTGTTGATACAGTGCTTTTCCAATAAAAGTCAATAGTTGGGAAACTGATATGTGTCCCAGCCTAAATTTACAATAATCAACAGCTAGGAAGACAAAGCATTTGGTATTGATCTACTCTTAGTCAGAAATCAAATGGAACCTAATCTCATGACAAAGGAAAATTAACTCTTTTGTTAATTACTATAATTATCTTCCCCACATTTATTTTAACAGCAATGTCAGTGGTAGAAAACTATCTCTTTAAGTTGCCTCTTGCTTATTATAAATTGCAAATTCATACAATTTTGATAAATGATTTTATTCTCTCCTTTACACTTGCTTTGGGGTCTTTTGCAACAGATGATTTTTCAGAGAAATGCCTTGGTGACTTAAAAATAAAGAAATGAGAAGAAAGGTCATATCAAAAAGATTAACTATGTGAAGAGACATCAGGCCTTAGAACTACCTATCAATCACAGGGAGTCTCATCTTTCCTTTGGTTTTTATTCCAAGGGTGTTCCAGAGCCCTGGAATGTTACAAGCAAAAATTAAGAGGTCATTGTGAGAGGTTTAGAAGTTTTCAGCCAAGGACGACCTCAAACGTGACTTTTGGCTTAAGGCCTGAGTTTTTTCCAATGTTACATCACAGTTAAGATCCACTGTTAAGGAGGTAGAAGAAAATGCTCAGGTTACCACGAACAATCAAGTCTAAAAATAAAGGTTGTTGCTTTGCTGTCCAGACAAATCTCCATTAGTTGCCACAGAGATTTCAGACCTCCCTGACTACTTCTGTTCCTCTCGTGGGCTTTACAAGCCATCTTTTGTCTCCCTCTTTCTGGTTCCTTCAGAAGCCAAGAGAGCTTGGATAAGAGAAAGAGCAATGAATTCTGTCAGGACCAAACAGACAAACAAACAAGAAAAGCCATATTATTAGTTAATTTAAACCTTTTGGGGGGGTCTGGAAATACATAACTTCTCCAAAGAGTTGGCTGTTGGCAGAATTTTCCTAAAACAAAATTCTTCACAAAAAATGCTAATCATCTGAAAAGGCATTACTCCACCAAACTTGTGAAGTAGATGGAATGAAGGTAAACATCAAACTTTACTGCTATTTTACCATGGTTATCAGAATATAAGGAAATTCATTCATTCATCCTTCATTCATCAAACAGTTATTAGGCATCATATTAGGCATGTGTCAGACCCACATTTTGCCTTCTAATGCTCAGAGACCAGTAGGGGAGGCAGGCCTGTAAACAGATCATAAACTTTACTAAGGACATTTTTTCAGCTCTAGTATTGGGTCTCTTTTAGTAAAACAGTTTTTGTGTCTTACCTGGTGTTCATGGGAAAATCAAATCCTTTACACTGAAAATTTGTAGATTGGAAAGAATGACAACAAAAAAGTGAAGAGTTAAGCTAGTGCAGTGATGGCAAACCTATGACACGTGTGTCAGAGGTGACACGCGAACTCATTTTTTGTTGTTGATTTTTCTTTGTTAAATGGAATTTAAATATATAAAATAAATATAAAAAATATAAGTCTTTGTTTTACTATGGTTGCAAATATCAAAAAATTTCTATATGTGACACGGCACCAGAGTTAAGTTAGGGTTTTTCAAAATGCTGACATGCCGAGCTCAAAGGGTTCGCCATCACTGAGCTAGAGGCAGGCACATGTTGCCACAGGAGAACACAGAAGGTGATTTGGGAACAGGAGTGGGAGGACTAGAAAAGCCTTGCTGGGAGATGATTCCTAGGATAAATCCTGATGTAAATGTAAATTGTTTAAAGCAGTTTCATTAACACAGAACATTAGAGAGGGACTAACTCTGCATCTTCCCCATGAAATCTCTGTCATTAGTGAGCAACTGTTCATGAGACCATTTGGATCAACTGAACTGTCTTTCAGGGCTGCCCAGTATATACTCGGGCAAGACAATGGAGAAGTTTCTATGCATTGTTCAGTTCGTTCATGCTGGCAAGTCAATGAACTGCTCTGGCCTATGCAACCGGGGATGTAACATGGTTTGAACTGTGTTTGTGTTTCATGTTCATTTGGGTTATTATTACTGATGTTATCTATTGTGGGTGCTCTAGTGAAACACGTTTTTGCTTCCTTCCCAGTGGCTCAAAGAAAAGGAGAATTTTATGAACAAATAGATAAACTTAAAAATTCCCAACAAATAGAAAGTGTGAAGAGACCTGTTTCTTGATAAACACATTGGCATTTTCATTTGGAAGTTTTTGTTTTCTAATGAATGGCTTTCTTGTTGTTTTCAAGTAGTTCTACAGTACTTGACACTAGACCACAAAATATTGAAAAGATAGGTAATTTTCTCAGTTAAATTGAGGCTTTAAAATTTCCTTGGACTTCTTAGTAATTTTTTCTTGCACATTTTGCACATTTTCCATTGAATACTCTCATGAAGGCAGTTCTGGCTTGTCTATGAGTAACTAGGCACTACCTTGGCTCAGACATTCCTAAATTCATCTATTTTAAGAATTTTAAAGTACCTCTTATCATTTCAGAATTCAAATTCAAAGTCAGGGAAAGAAAGAGAGATATTTGTTCTTGGCCTCAGTCCCATTCTGAACAATATGAGGTTGATATGGTTGATAGCTTGGAGGATGAATTTGGGATGTGTATAGATTTTATGTTAAAACTACTTCCTCTTTCACGAACAAGTAAATGGTGGTTTTGCAACCGTTTTCCCCAACTAAGGAGACATCTATTGTGAAAAGAACACTCTCTTAGCTCTCACTGGGTTTTTTTTTTCTTTTAAATAAAAATAAAACTGTATCTTGTTTGTTGAAGATTAAGATACTTTGGTTAGAAAAACCTCCATGGAGAGAGAAAGCCAATAAAAACCATGAGACTATTTGCCTCATGAGTTCTTGGAAATATAGGTACCTCGATAGGAAAGGTGAAGCAGGAGTCAAATCTGATTTCCAGTTCATAATGAAAATGAGCTGGGGAAACTGAGGCTTCCAGGCTCCTTCAGGCCTGGAGAAAATCTAACAGGAATTCTTTAGCCCATTGATTTTGCTTTGAGTTTTTCTAGAAATAACTAAAATGACTCCACAGTGAGATTATCAAGACCACATAGACTTTACTTTTTAGACACCATGGTTCCATTGCCAACACCCTTGTCCTCTTCAGAACAGGAAGGGCAGCATAAGGTAGACACTTGTGGAATCTCCTCACTTCCCTCCTAATGTCCTGAGACACTAAAAGTTAGACCTAAGAATTAGTCTTACCTGGGGAACTGACGAGTGTTAGCCTCTTACTCTCCCTCTGCGGGACCCATGGCTGTGTCCTGTTGGATCTCTTGGAGTCTGTGGATCTCACTCACTCTTTCTGGCAAAGCTGCACGTGCTACCATCCTAATAATTTCTTTCATTCTCTAACTTTTCTATTTCATTATGGCTCTTCCTCCATGGGCTCTTGTTTTCAATCAAGTCTTTCTTTAGTGAGAGGTGAGAAAGGCTCCTTTGGTTTTCTTTGCTGTTTGTGCTTCTCTTCCCCATCACCAGGGGCCATTCCAAACTATCATTTTTAGAGGTCACTTGTTTTGTTCTCCAAGCAGTCGAGCCTGACAATGGGTTAATGACACCCAAACGAGCCATATTAAAATGACGTGCTGTATGATCATAAACAACTAGTGAGTAAAAGGAGAAGAAAGCAAAGAAGCTCCCTTCCAAGAAAGCAACACAGAAATTATTAGTTAAAATGTTAAAGTATATTAGCCAATTACATAAAACCCTTTTATATTGCCTTGCTTCATTTCAAACATGGCATGGGCTATTTTGTCTGTGAACTCAAGTGGAACAAGAAGCTACAGAATGCAATTTGTGTCAGGAGCTGGACTACAGAAGGACAACTAATTCTAATTAGTACAAATTCCCCATGGGCCAGAGGGAGGCCAAGTGCAGGAACCAACTGCCTAATGTTGTTTCTGTCTTGCAACAGGTGGGCCAAGGCCTTTTAAAGGTTGTCATGGCAATAGCTAATGGTAGACCTTTAGCTGGACACCAGTAATTAATTGCGGGGCATGTCTAGCCTTTGAATGTTATATCTTTTAATACATTTCTGAACGAAAAGAAGATTGGCCCTTCTAATTGGTTAAAATTAAAACAGCAGAAGGCTTTGCCAAGAATGACTGCGATATAGTGCAAGTCTGACTTCAGCTTCTCAAACTCAGATTCCTTGCCTATCGCTACATGAAGGAGTAAAGAGAAAGGTATTTACTTCTGATAACGTGAATAGTCAGATGAATGTGGGCCGGAGAGCACAATATTCATGCAGTAACCTGTGTGACCAGGTTGTAGGCCTTTTCAGAAGCACATCTTCTAAATACTGACAAATTATCAGAAATATTTATATGATTTCCTCGTCCCGCAGGGCAGCTAGCACTTAGTTTGTAGTGATCTGTGAGGGCCTGCCCTTGAGGGGTGGCCCCTGAGCACTGCAGGGTTTGGGGATGAGGCTGAGGACTGGGAAGTGGCGGCGCCGCTAGGATGAGGGACTGAAAGAAGACAGCTGCACCTGTGCTCCACAGGAGTCCCCTGCATGGCCAGCTGCAGACCCTGGGCGCCCCCTCCAGCAGTTGTAAGCAGCCCTAGTCAAGCCTGCTTTGACTGGCTACTTGAGAAACAGGGCACAGCCCAGTTTTAACAAAGTGCCCGAGAAAAAAATGAAAAGAGAGAACAGGTTCTGCCCTTTGGGTGTGGAATTGTGCTGTTGCATATTCTGAAATTACAGAAGAACAACCGTAATGGGAATAGTAGATAACATGTATTGAGTATTTCTGTGTACCAGGCATTGGGCTAAGTCCTTTACGTGCATGACCTTATTTGATTCTCCTAGCAACATTAGGAATGGGTACTATTATTATTCCAATCTTAAGGATTAGGAAACTGAGACGTAGACAGGTTGTCTTGTCCAATGTCTCCCAGATAGTAAGGGAGCGAGATGATTTGAATCCAAGCCTGAAGCCAAGGCTTGAGCTGTTCACAAAAGAGAAAGCCATCGAAACAGTGAGTTGAGTTGTGTTTATTTACTGTTTAAAACAACCCTCCTGCAAATGATTCAGTCGGACCCTGAACATGAATTCCTCAACCATGACTCCATCTATTGAAAGGATTTTTTTTCAAGAAACCTTTTAATAATGCTTATATTTCTAATTACAGGTTCGTTCTGACATCTTCCCTTTCTGTTGGGAAATGCAACTATTTTTTCCCCTTGTTCTAGCAATTTAAAAACAAGTAAATAAGAAAAGAGCCTCCTCATTGTATCAGCCAAAAACACATTTTAAATATTCCAGCCACTTCTCTTTTATTTTTTTTGAATGTTTTAGTGAAAAACACTCAGATTCAATCCATTTTAAGAAAGGGATGTTTTAAAAATATGAGGTTCTAAGCAAAATGATGCTGAATTATATATTTATATGGATTAACTTGTTTTCATTGATAGTACAGTTTTCCTGGGTAAACAATATACATATGAGTGAAGGGGTTTTTGCTTTGTTTTTTTTTTAAGATCTTAGTTCTTTAGGTGAACACTTGATTTTAAAATATTTACTCGTTACTCTCCAAGTGTGAGTGAATAAGTATATGAGGAAAAAGAAAACTAAAGCATCTTTAGGAGTACAGTTCCCTGAAAAAAGTCTGAGCACAGTTCTTTGACCATCTTATCATGATATGTTACATGGGCAATAGGCCCCCCTCCCCACTGTGTGATGACATGTCCTCTATGTTCATATATGTATGTGGCTGTGTACATCACCTTTACCTATACATGTTCAAAGCAGAACAGATTTTTTAATTCATTGTAACAGATGGAAAATTTCTGGGCTGTGGACCACAAAAGGAGAAAGATTTTAGAGAATGTTATTGCTTTAATACTATTCTTTTATCAGGCCCTATTGCTTGGTAAATAAAGCAACATTGGATTCTCCGTGGATTTACTTTCACCAAACAATTGGATTGAAAATGCTCCAGAGAGTTATGAACCCCCGATCCTGTTACTAGAATCGTTTTATTAAAAAAAATGCTTTTAACATGACCTCCCAAGATTTCTGACTCTTATTTCTTGGGTGACACTAGAGGCTGAAATGAGGTTCCTTTTAATAACACATTTGCATAAGTCGATCTGAAAGATCCCCATGCGATTACATGACTCCAGGGTTGGCCTGTCATCTCAGAAAAGCCTGAGGTACTCGTCCCAAAGAGATCAAAACTCAAGAATTAACTAGTCTTCATAAAACGAGAACATCTCTAGGAACAGTAAAACAAATGATTATCATTTCTTTTTGGCGTTGGACTCTGCCAAGCTAGAGAAAAACAGAGCTTTCAAACGTTGACAATCTGGTATATTGAAGTATGACCATTATTTTTTATTTTCCACATTTTTGGTCCAAAGACAGTTCTGAGTAATTGATTCCCATAATGAGCTATGGTTCGTTAGTCAATTTAATTTATAATTGAATTGGATGGATGTAACTCTGTGTAAAATTGTCTCTGAAGAATCTGTTTTGTTCGTCTGTTCAACTTCTGACAGGGATGGAAGAAAATCTAAATTATTCTTTCCTGCAAGGGGGAAAAATTCAGAGTCTCAGCCTCCCTGGTGAAATTAAGAGAAAAAAATATTTTTAATAGTTGCCATGCAAAAATATTATGGCTTTACTGAAATTTATACAAGCATGTCAATTAACACATTCATGGCGAGGCCGGTGGATTCAGGCATCTGAGTAAATGCCTCAGGCAAAGACCTTTCCTGAGCACTGAGAAGGATTTCTCATTATTAGCATGAACACCAGGTCCCTGCATTTATTTACATCAGTTATTGATAAAGATGGTCTTATTGCTACATAAATATGCCCAGAAAACAATAGCTCTAATTTTCCAGGTGTTTTGCAATCACCACAACTTGTATTTTCTATACATTTCTGATAATGGTGTAATTTGGGAAACAATCATTAAAATAACTGTGTATCTTTTTTTCTGAAGTTTTGAAAGACTGTCAGGAAATTTTTAACTTTAATTGTTAACAACAGGCTTGCGTTTTTGCTCAAAGACTTTTCTCTTATTCCCCAAGCCCTTCACATTTAAAACTTTTACAACCATCTTAGCACACACTCAAAACAAAGCCATAATTATGTAAAAAGAAATGTTTTACAGTTAATGCCATCTAAGACACTCACCAAGTGCCAAAATGCATAGGATTTTGGTAAAAAGCAATCTGTTCTTTGAGGATAATGCATGCAAACTACTCTTGTGCAAAACCTGAGGCAGGAATAGTATACCGCCTCAGATCGCACCTATGGAGCTGCCTTTGATACTATGCCCAGAAGTGGGTTACAGGCTGTGATTTGAATGAAGTTTAATCATTTTTAGAAGCGAAGGGCCTTTAGGGTACTCTTGTTCCATAAGACTTATTATATCTAAGAAAGACGAAGGCATAGGCTTCATTCTTCCTTGTTAACAATAGTAATACAGTAATGATCTCTAATGATGGACTGTTGTGTGAAATAGACGGACTGGGGAGAAAAGCTAGATGAAAACAGCTGTCATTTTTACATCGTCAAACCCAATCTTATGTGCACAAAGAGATCATGAATTCCCATCCCATAATCTGATGAAGGCGGCATTATATCACTGTATGTCCACTGCCATTTGTATGGGCTTTAATCTAATCCCGTGCAAATGCTAAAAACATACATTTCAGTTAGCTACAATGATATGAATAAATAAGGTTGAATTATTGTGGGTCAGAATATAAAGTTCAAATGTTACAATTCCCAAGAGACGGGTCTTTTGTTGTTTCTCTCTGCTCACATACTCCTGACTACTCTCTCATACCCTCATACCTTGACCTTCCTAGGATTTTTACCAGTTTTATTTTTTCTGACACAGACCGCCCCCCCCCCCCCCAAAAAAAAGATATTTCATTGGGAAAAAGACTTCCCCAAGGAGGCAGGCTTGACTTCAGCTCTCTGATTCTAAACAAAGCAGGAATTAGCTTTATCTGGCAAACAAAACCAGCAGAGATCACTTAAATTCATAATTGTTACATTCCTCCTGAAGAATTTTTCAAGAGATCTCATCTTTTATGTAAGTCAGCTGTGTAAAATGGATTGAAAGGTGAATCTAACAAAATATTCAAACCCACATCAATCATTCATACATAATGCACAGTTCAATGAGGGCCGACTCCGGAGCCCAGATAAGCAGTGTCACAGTAAGTTATGTTTTATGGCAGCAAAATCAGTTGTGATCAATCACCTAGTAACCAGGAGAAGTTACAGTTTTACTTTAGTCCTTAAACTCTTTTGGGTGTACTTTGAAAAGTATTCTTTTTATCTAAAGTAGTAGATCAATACCAGTGATCAATAAGCATTCATTTCCAACTAACAAAGACAATGGTAAGTGAATTCCTTTAAACATTTTCATAGAAAGGACTGTTGGGCTGAATAGTAGATCATTAATATGTCAAATTTTAAGCAGGGAATCTTAAAAATCTCCTCTAGGACAACTCTCAAAGAATGCCCTTGTTCTTTGAGACAAACTGTTCCATTTTTAGGATTTCCAGTAAAATCATCAAAACCTCATCTATTGATAGGTCCTTCAGTTTCCATCCAGATCCAATAAAGTGTAAATCATTATTTATTGATAGTTTTGGTCTTTGTGAAATTTTATAAGGCATTCGGGGTGCGGAGGCGAAAGCCCTTGCAATGGCACTAGTGAATATCAGAATGGAAAATGGTGGGGTTCTGTTCATGGGCCCACGCTTACTGCCAGGCATGAAATCATGGAAGGAGGCCTGCTTACTGGTCCTGCGATCAGGAGAAAAAGGAAGATTTGGACATTAGTGGCAATGGGCAATCTTTTCTGATTGTTCATTAGTTTGCATGCTTTCTCTTTAACCACTTTTTTGAAGGTAGGGACTGTGGCTTTATACTTCATTGTATTCAGAAATTGCTAATGTATATTTTTCACTGACAAAGATATTAAGGAATTATCCACTGTAAATATTTCTCCAGTCCCTTATATGTTTGACTTAAAAGCCACAGCTATCATTGATTCAGTGACTTAACTTATAGACAACAGAGGGTTGGCCTGGATGAGAGATAGGTGAAAACTGATAGGCATTGCAGGATCAGCGGGACCATGAAGTGGCCTTTAAATGAGTAATAGGCTTCAGACTGAAAGTGGAGAAAAACAGGGTGAAAAGTGAAATGGAAAAGAAGGAAGGGACTCGCTCATTTCTGGACAAATGTTCTTCAAGCTCTTTGGACTGAACGCCCGTAAATAAAAAAACCTTTGACCGTATCTCTATGGATGTTTACTAGTTACATACATGTGCCATTATTACCAGTTAATATCACAAGCATGGCACTCTGAATTAAATTTCATTTATGACAATGAATGTGGCTGCCTTAATTTTTTTTATTTTTGGTTGACTTATTGTCATAGACAATTATCCTTATTTTAGGTGGTAATGTGGCTTTTGGGGAGCTCACGCTAGAAGCATACATGTCTCAGCTCATGCTTTCATTGCTGGTGTCATCTTTGATCTATCATTTTTATAATCTGCATTAATTGCAATCTATAGTTTTGCAGCAATTTAAAAACATAAGGTGTCCACTTTGTGAGATTAGTATGTAACTACAGTTAGATAACAGACTCCATGAATCCATTTTATCAGTACATGTAACCCCCAGTAAATGCTGTGCTAGCACCTCCTGCCCTCTGAATCCACTGGTTGCTGCTCAAGGCTATCCCACATTCACAAACATCAGCATGGGCTTGAGTGTCAATTCATACAGCAAATACTTGTAAAGCTTACTTTTTACATGAATGTAAGTGAACATTTCAATATTTCCTCCTGCCTCCAAAAAGATCATACTGCACAGCTCATTTTATAGAACACAGACCTAGACTATGGGGAAAATACCCCAATGTTCTCTGGGCATTAACAAACATTGTCTGACATGAACACCAGGATACTGAATTCCACATTTCCTTTTGGGGGAAGGCAGGCTTATATTATAGACAGAGAGTCACTTCTGCCTGCTCTCCCTTAAGCAATACTTAGGGTTAGGAATTTATCCATTTATTAATTCTATAAATATATACTGGGAACAAGCTGTAAGTCTGGCATTCAGTCTTTCTGTCCTTATGGAATGTATGGTCTAATGGAGGTGATAATACATTGGAATAAATACACTAATGGCAGCAAACACAGTTGCTCTGTGCACCAGGAGGGACAGAGCTGAGATGTGTAAGGTCAAGAAAAGCTCCCTAGAGGAAGTGATGTGGAAGTTGAGATGAATTCATTGAGCAGTAAAGACTGAACATTTCTTTAGCTATGAAAATATTAACAAACGTATTGTTAATGGTGTTGCTGATGATTTTGAAGATCATCTCTCTTTGTGCCATCAACATATGCATAGAGAAATTGAAAGAGATTGCTTTTCTTTGCTGTCCTCAAGCTGCCATCTTGTGAAAAGAAAGCAGCCCCAAACCTTCCTTCTGTTTGTTAGTCTCAGTTCAAAAACTGTCCAAATGAATACAGATGTGGAGTTTCGTATTCTTAGTAGGGAAGATGGGCTATGGAAAATTATCTTAGAAATAGTCAGAGGAGTCCATAAAAAGCACCATTTTTAAAGAAACAGGCACTGGCTGTTAAGGGGATAAAGGACTGGATGCTGTAAAAACCTAGCTGTTTTAGGCATTTCATCATACAAGGAAACAGGCGGCTTATTCCCATTTTTGGATACACTAATACCTGCTGTGCTGAAATTAAACATTGCATGAAACAGGTATTTAGAATGCCCATCAGAAAAAAGATTAAAAACAGTAAATCTCAGGCCCATGAGGCCCAGACGAAACCTGGCAAGCAGCCTATTCTGCAAAAGACTCCCTACTTTTGAAGACAGCAAACTTCAGCCTGGCCAGGCAAGACCACGTACAAACAACGTAAAAGAATATTTTCTTTTCATTTGTATAAAAGGTACTGATGCCTCAATTGTTTCTCAGCTAAGGCAAAATTTATTCCCAAATGAGAGAACTTAATCTCCAGAAACAAGAGTGTGAAAAACCTACCAAAGGGAATAATGTGCAAGGAGAATACCTCTTGGGAGGATGCAGGGGAAGTCCACGTGGAGATGCCTGAAGGAGCTGGTCTGCGTGTGGAACAGACTATCTCCATCTCTCAAAGTGTGTGCTCTTGTGATCCCACCACCTCCACTGATTTCACCACAACAAGAGTTGATTTTCCTCCAAGTAAACAGCAAAACAAATATTAGTTTGTGATTCTGCTTAACAAGTCTGAAAATGCATGAGAAAGGCAAACATAATTTAAAGTTGGCATTAGAAAGCTAAGGGTATATAATTTGGAACAGATGATATTTTTGTGCACATTGTCAAGTTGTAGTTTATCTTTGACTTTTATGTGTGTTTTCCCTTTTGGGTGTATTTTTATCCAATACTGTTCCAGATTTATATATGTAATATAACCTAGAGAATGATGTACAGTATGCAATACTGGTATTGTTGGTACAATCCATTTACAATAATAAAAAGTTAAAAAGACAAAATGTAATGGTAATAGTAAACAAAAGAAATCAATGCTTTTCCAGTTTCTCATTTCTAACTTTTCATTCTTTAGCATTTCCTCTAGTGAGTATCAGTTGACTGTTTTAAACCCTTTCTCTTTTTACCTTCCCTTCCATTTATTCTCCTTGACATTGAATTCTTCTAGAACCCTAACTCCCCAAACATTTCTTCTTGTTTTCATATTTATAAGCTTTAAAATGATAATGTTTTTCATTTTTAAATATTCCATTTTCCATATTTTTCTTGTCATTACCTTTAGTTTTTTTCTCTCCATTTTCAGTGTTTTTGAAGCATCTTTTTTTGTCTCCACACTTTCTTCCCCCTTCTCATATTCTTTCTTTCTCTAGTTTCTACCTCAACTTGTCTCTTCCCTTTACCTGTTTCACTCTTCAATTATGCCTTTTTCTCTAGTTTTTCATCAGCTTCTTCCCCCGTCCCTTATTCCTTTTGTTTTCTTCCTTCCTTCTATAAATTTATCTCTACTTCTTTCTCTGTGTTTTGTTTTTTGCCTTAAAATATATTCCATTGTAAGTGCTACAAGTATAAAATTGGTTTTCTTCGAAATACTGAGAGCACAAAAATGTATAAGGAAATAAATCATTCATAGAAATAATATTATATCAGAAACAAGTGTGTTCTGCAATATTAGAACAAGCCTTAGAATTGTACTGATCATAACCTTTCATAAGTTTATAGATACTAGATCACTGAACTGAAGGAGCTTTTAGCTTATAAATATGTCATTTTATCCCGATCTATACATATCTAAGAAGGTTATTAGAACCTATCAACTACGTACTGTAAACTCACCAAATTTACTTGTACTCATAGAATGTTATGCTTTGGAAATTTGTAGGTTTTCTGCTTGGGCTGCTAATGGCCTTCTGGCCTTAAAACATCGTAGGCACATATCAAAGGTAGCCACTGTTAGAGTTGAGAAAGTAGCTCAGATCCAAAGAATGGGCATTGGAAACACTTGATATTAACCTTGAGGACTAAAGTCAGGCCCTACTCAAAGAATCTGTAGAAGAATTGAGCAAATTGCTCCCTTCATTTGAGGTGTGGCGGTGAGAAAAATCAAGAAGCTACTAATGTTAATTGCAATGTTTTAAAAGTAAAATAAAGAGATCCTAGTAGGTTGAACAGAGACTGCTAAATCAAAAGGGAATTACCAGGTACTTTTTTGTCATGTTTTTCTAAATTTAGGTTGATAGGTCTACTGTATTGACTCCTTTTAAAATTTGTTCTTTATACGAGGGAGAAATAAGTTGGGAAGTGTGCCTTAATTTCCTACAGAGCATTTAGAGTGTGTGTGTGTGTGTGTGTGTGTGTGTGTGTGTGTGTGTGTGAGAATGAAGTTTACTTTAAGGACTCAAACTCCTTGTGGCTTCTGACACCCTCTTAGTTTATAAATCAATGTTAAAGAACTAGTGAGTGGTCTAGATTGCAAATGCCTTGAGGACAGAGACCACAGTCCTCTCACTAATTCTTAGGAGTGGGGCTCAGACCTCTGGTATTAAATCCATCAGTAACTTTCACTAGGTTAGGCTCTCATCTCTCAGGCTTGTTTCTCACTTGGCTTTGGCTCTGTTCTGCTCCATATGACATTTTCATTTCAGAATCTAGGATCAGAAGTAGCAGGAACCCTCTGGAATATGCCATTTTTTTTCTGGCAGAGACAAAAAATACAGGAGAGAGATAAAGAAAACATATGTAATGATCCTTAAAGATTTTACTCAGAACAGGTGTACCAGACATTCACTCTCATTTCATTGGCAAAAGCTAATCATATGATCAAGCCTAATGCTTCTCCCAAGGAAGGTGTTGTAAGTCACATAGCAACAGAATATTCTTACAGGGAAAGGAAAGTAAATAACTGTCAACAATTATATGATTTCCATACATAATAAATTCTATTGAATTGAATCATAATCAGAAGCAGTTAATGCCCACTATATTCTATTGAAAGTTTTACGATTTTTTTCTTTACTTATCTTCCACTTACAAGAGGAGTTGAATAACATCATCAGACTGAGTGCTTAGTAGTGATTCAACAGGCATATACGATTGAGAAATGGTTAAACAATAAAGATAATATGACACAGGAAGAATTATAGAATTATTATATATTTTTAAGAACTGGGGAAAGATGTTTGGTGGAGTACTCAGGTCAGAAATTGGCCTATTCCCACTCAAATACAGAGGAATTTTTATAAGTTCCCTTCATTACAACCACCACAGAGGGAAGGAACCATGTGATTTCATAGACTGTTAACCCTGACACATATGCACCAGCCTTTGCACGGGTAGCTGCGGCAGCTCATCAAAGCATATTGTTATAGCCAAATGTGGTTGAAAAAGACCCAGGACCCAAAAGTCTGAACTTTCTCTGACTTCCCTAATAAGGACACTGTATAGCCCAGGTTCCTGTCCTTCCTGGCCCCAGCACAGTTCCTGAATGTGTTTGTTCTTAGATTACTTTTCCTTCTCCACCAGACTGCGTGAGGGCTGGGGCCCTGACACAAAGTAGGTGCTCAGTAAGTATTTGTTAAATGAATCAATAAATGCTGAGCAGTTGCTGACAGAGAGGCTGAGAATTCTCTATAATTAGCATATCAGTCTAGATAAAAGGAAATGATTGACTTGGTTTAAACTCCTGTGGACTGTACACTAGCCTAAGTGATATTGCAATAGACTGAAACCTGACATACCAGGCAAATGAGCATAAATTTTATTCAGCTTCCGAATACAAGGAAACTTTCCTTTATCCCAGGTCCATATTGTGGTTTGATTTGTATCTTAATTGTAGCCAGTTGTCAATGGCCATATCTATATTGAAATTATTTAGCTTAATCTGTATATTTCATTGCATAACCTGTAATTAGACATTCTAAATAATTTCCATTTTTATTACATTTTTAAATAAATTTAAAAGAAATCTTTTCTGGCTAAGAAGTTCTAAAATGGATGGTGCTAAACGGACCTTCATCATGTATCCAGGTTGTCAGAGAAGAAAAAGCATAAGGAACATAATACCCCTCCCAGAGCAAGGCCTGAGCCCCTTCAGGTGGTCCCCCACCACACAAAAACCTTGCACACAATAAGCACCCAATAAATATGTGCTGAATTAAATGGGAAAGTAGAGATAGGTCATGGTGATCAGATAGAAAGGCTAACTCACATACGGTCCCAGAAATCCCAAGACTGATCACTAGCTAAATATGTCTGAGCAACTCATTAAAAACCAGGGGAAATGCAGGAGAGCATTTCTTCCTTACCCCATTACTCTATGGGAAATATAAATGAAATAGATCATTTACATAACGGCATAATGTGCCTAGATATAACAGATTATTTGCATAACTGCATAATGCCACTAATCAGGAAAAAGCCTTAAATATTTCTGGGCTATGAACATACTGAATTATATAAGGTATGTATATCAACCAATAATCAAAGCCTTCTCTTTTTTGTAACTTGTATCCCAACAGGGAGCATTGGTGGTTCAGTGGTAGAATTCTCGCCTGCCAACAGGGAGAAACAAATCTACTACAGCAATGAATGAACCTCCCAGCACCATTAAATGAGGAAGAGAGTGCTTGTGAGACAGAAGACTGCAGGATCTGGGTTCAATGTCCCCAAACCCACGTAATTTTCCAGCATCAGAAGCAACTGATAAGGAACTGTACTCATTGGAGCACAAGTACAAGGCCATTTGAAAATGATTTTAGAGTGAATAATGAGGAAGGAAGGACAAGGCTATTCTCTTAGGTATCAAATGTCTTAACTTTCTTGTTAACAATGATAGCACTTGGAGGCTCTAGCAGGAAGAGGGAAGAGAGGAAAGGCAGCATGGTTTAGTGGGCTGTAAGAATCTTTTCTTTCAGAGTAGCTATGCCAGGTTATGTATTTTTTACCTTAGTGCAAAAGTTCTTTAGTGTGTACAACTCTGCTGAGTTCATTATATTTTTTAATGTACCTCAGACTCATTTGAGATCCTGATTTCCCAGTACAAACTAGAGTCACAAATATATAATTATTCTCATAAATAACTCAGCACCTTATATTTCAAACAAGTTTTCCCAGAAGGCACAAGTGCCCTATATTAAATTCTTTTAAGTGTAAGTTGATTAAGGTAAAAATTAGTTGTTATTACCTTATGGACATTTTAGTTTTAGCAGCAATTCAAAGCCAGGTCTATCACAAGTAGATTTGTTGCCGCCCACAGGTATAATCATCAGGAAAATTAATAATCATGTTCAGTGTGACTATAAATCATTGTGGTTTAGGCAATTAATTTCTGTAGAAAAATGAAAGATCTATAAGTATTATTACTGTGCAAACTACATGTTGTGAAAACCCAGATCCAACACAGTCAAATTGCAAATGCAGGGATTCTAATTTCAGAGTGTGATAATGTGGGGGTCATCAGAGACAGGGAAGTTGACGATTCTGAATAAATAATGTGGTAATTTTTTGCAGTTTATGACTGTAGCTTTCAGTGCATATAGTGTACAGAATCTCTAAACCAGATGCAATAGAAAGAGTTGGTAAATTTTAGTAAAGGCAGAGAAAGAGACAAGAAGAAAATGCACATGGGGATATTTGAAAGAGCCCACCCTCAAGGCTGGGCAAATATGCTGAGATCCTTAGTGTGAGGCACACTGCTGGCAGACTTGCTTCCACAAGACTTTTATTCTGGCTCCTTTGTTCAGTGTGCAAAGTCAAATGAGGAAAACAAAGGCCTCTCATAAAAAGATAATACTCATTTGTGAATACTAATGTTGTACCAGTCTCCTGGGCACTTATTATCTCATTTAATTCTCATAACTACTTTATAAAGTGTGTATGATTATCTACATTAACAGATGAGAAAAGAAACTCCAAATGGTTAAATAAATTGTTCAAGGACAGAAAGCTGGGGGATGGTGGAGTCAGGAAACCCATCTAAGTTGACCTCCAAAGTCTATGGCCTTCTGCTCAAATGTCATTCTCTGCTTTTATTCCTTAACTTTTCCTCTTTTTCTTTCTTTCTCTTGCACACTTATAGTACTATTATGTGACTTCCTTTGTCATATTTTTCTCTATATTTTTATGCCTTTCCCTTGTTGATGTTTGAGGTTTCCTACTGATGCCTCAGAGTGTTTCTTAGACAATTAAATGGTGTCTCAGCTCAAAAGATTGCTGCCCCTTTGTGTAATGGTGACATTGGTAGGTGTGAGGATTTGAAGAACAGTATATATTTTTTTATAGTTGTAGGTATTCTTTTTCCAAGCCTAACTTAGTCTGTATATCCTTTGTCCCATTCCATCCTAATTTAGTACAATTTCTTTTATAACAAACACTACATCTTTTTTTTGTTTGGTTGTATCCTATGTTTTCTAACTTAAGTTATGTCCTACTTCATGGTTTAAAGAAACCATACAGATAATATAAAGATCAAAAAAGAAATGGAGAAAGAAAGGAAGGAAGGAAGAATAAAGAGAACAGGAAGGAGAAAGAAAAAAGAAAAAAAAGGTTGCAGAATTACTGTTCATATTAAAAAAGACTTGTCACTTTTTGCAAGATTCAACATAGTTTTCTTTAAATAACAAATTAATTCAAAATGGTGACTGCTATTTGATTTGTGCAACTTTTTGGAAAATCACTCATTGCATTAAATGTGCCACCTCTATAATTAGTTCAGCAATACCTCATTTTATAGAACACAATTTATGGTTAACAATGTAATTTTACCAACCCAACTCATTTGATTCTCAGAAAAACTACATGGGTTTGTAATACAGCTTGTTATCTGGTATTGAGATTCCTCCTACTTTGTTCTTATTTCTCAGGATTGTTGCAGCTATTCGGGGTCTTTTTTTATTCCAGATGAATTTTTGGAGAGTTCATTCTAGGTCTGTGAAATATGCTGTTGGTATTTCAATGGGGAGTGCATTGAATCTATAGATTGCTTTGGATAGTATGGATATTTTAATGATGTTGATTCTACCAATCCATGAACACTGTATGTTCTTCCATCTGTTTATGTCTTCCTCTGTCTCTTTTTTCAGTGTCCTGTGTTTTTCACATATAAGTCTTTTACCTTCTTAGTTAAGTTTATTCCTAGGTATTTTAATTTTTTTGGTGCGATGGTAAATGAAATTGTTTATTTAATCTCTCTTTCTGTAAGTTCATTATTTGGTGTATAAAAATGCCACAGAGCCCTAACCGGTTTGGCTCAGTGGATAGAGCATCAGCCTGCAGACTGAAAGGTCCCAGGTTCGATTCCGGTCAAGGGCATATACCTTGGTTGCGGGCACATCCCCAGTGGGGAGTGTGCAGGAGGCAGCTGATCAATGTTTCTCTCTCATTGATGTTTCTAACTGTCTATCCCTCTCCCTTCCTCTCTGTAAAAATTAATAAAATATATTTTTTAAAATGCCACAGATTTCTTGGCATTAATTTTGTATCCTGCTACATTGCTGAATTCATTTATTAAGTCTAATAATTTTTTTGTTGGAGTCTTTAGGGTTTTCTATGTACAGTATCATGTCATCTGCGAATAATGACAGTTTTGCTTCTTCTTTTCCAATTTGGATGCCTTTTGTTTCTTCTTGTTGTCTAATTGCTATGGCTAGCACTTCCAGAACTGTGTTCAACAGGAGTGGTGAAATTGGGCATCCCTGTCTCATTCCTGTTCTTAGGTGAAATGGTTTTAGTTTTTGCCCATTGACTATGATGTTGACTGTAGGTTTGTCATATAAGGCTTTTATTATGCTGAGGTATGATCCCTCTATTCCCATTTTGCTGAGGGTTTTTATCAAGAAAGGGTGTTGGATTTTGTCAAATGCTTTTTCTGCATCAATTGATATGGCTATGTGATTTTTATCTCTCAATTTATTTATGTGATGTATCACATTTATTGATTTGCAGATATTGTACCATCCTTGCATCCCTGGGATAAATCCTACTTGGTCATGGTGTATGATCTTTCTGATGTAATGCTGGATCTGATTTGCTAGAACTTTGTTGAGGATTTTGACATCTATGTTCATGAGGAATATTGGCCTGTAATTCTCTTTCGTTGTGTTGTCTTTATCTGATTTTGGTATTAGGGTGATGCTGGCTTCATAAAATGAGCTTGGAAGTGTTCCTTTCTCTTGAATTTTTTGGAATAGTCTGAGGAGGATAAGTTTTAGTTCTTCCTTGAATGTTTGGTAAAACTCCCCTGTGAAGCCATTTAGCTCCGGGCTTTTGTTTGCTGGAAGCTTTTTGATGACTGCTTCAATTTCCTCCATAGTTATCAGCCTATTGAGATTTTTAGATTCTTCCTGATTGAGTTTTGGAAGGTTGTATTTTTCTAGGAATATATCCATTTCCTCCAGGTTGTCTAGTTTGTTGGAGTAGAGTTGTTCAGAGTATTTTTTAACAATCCTTTGTATTTCTGTGGGATCTGTTGTTATTTCTCCTCTTTCATTTCTGATTTCGTTTAGTTGGGTCCTCTCTCTTTGCTTCTGGGTGAGCCTGACTAGAGGTTCATCAATCTTGTTTATCCTTTCAAAAAACCAGCTCTTGGTTTCATTGATCTTTTGTACTGTTTTGTTTTTTTTTTTGTCTCTATGTCATTTATTTCTGCTCTGATCTTTATTATTTCCTTCCTTCTGCTCACTCTGGGCTTTTCTTGTTGCTCTCTTTCTAATTATTCCTGCCTGGTACTGGCACTAGAACAGACATATAGACCAATGGAATAGAATAGAGAACCCAGAAATCAACCCAAACCACTATGCTCAATTAATATTTGACAAAGGAGGAAAGAACATACATTGGAGTCAAGATAATCTCTTCAATAAATGGTGTTGGGAAAATTGGACAGATACATGCAAAAAAATGAAACTAGATCACCAACTTACACCATACACAAAAATAAACTCAAAATGGATAAAGGACTTAAACATAAGATGGGAAACCATAAAAATATTAGAGGAACCCACAGGCAGCAAAATTTCAGACATATACCGACACAATAGCTTCACTGATACAGCTCCTAGGGCAATGGAAACTAAAGAGAAAATAAACAAATGGGACTACATCAAAATAAAAAGCTTCTGCACAGCAAAAGAAACCATCAACAAAACAACAAGAAAGCCCACTGCATGGGAGAACATATTTGCCAATGTTATCACCAATAAGGGTTTAATCTCCAACATTTACTGGGAACTCATATAACTTAACAAAAGGAAGATAACCCAATCAAAAAATGGGCAATGGACCTAAAATAGATACTTTTTGAAAAAAGAAGGAAGGCCAAGAGACATATGAAAACATGCTCAAAGTCACTAATCATCTGAGAGATGCAAATCAAAACAACAATGCAGTACCATCTCACACCTGTCAGAATGGCTATCATCAACAAATCAACAAATGACAAGTGCTGGAGAGGATGTGGAGAAAAAGTAACACTCGTGCACTGCTGGTGGGAATGCAGACTGGTGCAGCCACTGTGGAGAACAGTATGGAGTTTCCTCAAAAAACTAAAAATGGAACTCCCATTTGACCCAGTGATCCCACTTCTAGGAATATATCCCAAGAAACTAGAAACACCAATCAGAAATGATATATGCACCCCTATGTTCATAGCAGCACAATTTACCATAGCTATGATTTGGAAACAGCCTAAGTGCCCATCAGCAGATAGAGGATTGAAAAACCTTGGTACATCTACACAATGGAATACTACGCGTTGCAGTAAAAAAGAAGGAATTCTTACCATTTGCAACAGCATGGATGGACCTGGAGAGCATAATGCTAAGTGAAATAAGCCAGTCAGAGAAAGGTCAATATCACATGATCTCACTCATTTGTGGAATATAATGAACAACATAAACTGATGAACAAAAGCAGATCCAGAGACAGAGAAGCATCGTTCAGACCGTAAAACCTCAGAGGGAAGGTAGGAAAGGGTGGAGGTCAGGGGGAGAGATCAACCAAAGGACTTGTATGCAAGCATGTAAGCCTAACCAATGGACACAGACATCAGGGGAGTGAAGATGAGTGGGGGGGTGGGGGGCAATGGGGGAATAAGGACACATATGTAATACCTTAATCAATAATAAAAAAAAAACCCTACATGGGCTGGGTGGCGGAAAAGTCTTATTTCTGGTTTTCACTCAGGAAAAACCGTAGATCCATGAGGGATGAAGTGACTTTCTTAAATCACACAACCAAGAGGTGACAGAGGATAGGACTCAAACCCAGGTCTCTGATTCTAAAGCCAATGTTCTTTAAATTGCATGCACGAACTTTTTCTTTCAGACTTTTACTCTTTTAGGTTATAAATTAACCCATACTCTGTTTCTGTCTTTCTGTTGGAATTACTCTGGTTAATGCAACCAGCACTCTCCCAGTTATTCAATCCAATGGACACTGTTCCTTCCTACTTACCTTAACTGATCTCCAGACATTTTTGATAGCATTGAAATTTCTTCTGTGTTTTCAGAGACATTTTCTCCTCCAACCTCTCATAACATTCTTTAGCACTCATTTTTACCTGTCCTTTCTTCTTCTTCTTCACACATTTAATTGGTAATTTGGTTTTGGCCCGTTTCTCACTTTAAACACTCTCCTTGTACAATTTTCTTTCTTCTACTGGCTAAATCATGCTTTTCTTTAAGAATGACTTGAATAGAAGTTCTCTGA
Organism: Myotis yumanensis; assembly: GCF_028538775.1. Classification (NCBI taxonomy): domain Eukaryota; kingdom Metazoa; phylum Chordata; class Mammalia; order Chiroptera; family Vespertilionidae; genus Myotis; species Myotis yumanensis. The sequence goes on from NW_027223753.1 coordinate 65,665,488, forward strand.
TGCTATCTATGACCTCCTAGCCCAATGTGCACAATTATATTTTTTTCATTTAGGTTTTACTTCATTTCAAAGAGATTCAAGTAGGGACCTTCTTTTAGACCTCTGGCTGTATAAGGCTCACAGAATCATTTAGTCTGTCCTTGCCAAGGCATTAGGGGTGAATTAATTAAATGTTTGACCAAATATAACAGGCTAATTTTTAAGTTGATAATTTTGTATGGCCCGTGAATGATGTTATAAATATCCAAATGGCACTTGGCAGAAAAAAGGTTCCCCACCCCTGTTTTAGATTCTCACAACATTTTGAAATGCCTTTATTTACACTTTCATCCTTGTATTGTATTAGTTAAATTTTTGTTACAAGATTGTCCTTGAGAGTAAGGACTCTAGATATATTTACTATGACACTTTAAGATCTAAGACACTTTCAGCACACAGTACTTGGTAGACACATAATTGTTTAATGAATAGTGAGTAACAAAATGGAACCTAAAGTACCAAACCATCCAATATGAGTCCAACTCACTGGATTACAAAGTGAATGTGGAAGTGATTCTTCTGATTGTTCGGTGTAAGTAAGTGTATAAACAGACCATTTTTTACAATGTTTATTTATTAGTTGAAAATATAAATAGTCCAATGGTGTTAAACCACCTAGAGAAGAAAATGAACAAATAAAGGATGTACCATATTTTTCCATGTATAAGATGCCCTCAAGTATAAGACGCCTCCCAATTTTCCAAACCAAAATTAATAAATAAATATTTTAAACATTTTGCTGGTTTTCCTCTTAAGGCCTTCTTTTTTGACATCTTAAGGAGTTGTTCTTCCTGTTTTCTCCACTGTTTGATCATACACTCTGTGGGAGGAGGCCCAAATGGTCTCTCTGCAGCTCTATTTCCATGCTCTTTTGCATAGCTGATTACATTCAGTTTGAATTTTGCAGAGTAAGACAATCATTTACCGGTATTTATCTTTTTATTTTTTGACATCTTTATGGGCTCTGAACGCTCAGATCCCTGTTGCATCTGTGCACTCTCCACCTCTACCGCCAATTATGGTATCTGCTGATGTCAGTAACAATAAGGCTCGTGAATGGAGGAAGCCTTTTGACAAGGTATGTGCAGCTCCCTCCTCCACTGACTTCCGTGTATAAGATGTCCTTAGATTTTCAGTCTAATGATTTTAGAAAAAAATAGCGTCTTATACACGGAAAAATATGGTAGATTTTAATATAGCACCAAGGTGTACCTAATCTCATATATTTAAAACACTCTGTCAATTATAAATCATTATACAAATATTAATGGCTTATCATCATAATTAGTCATCATCACCTGGTAAGAGATACCAGGTGAAATGATATTTACAATGAGGGTGGGCCAATTTTAGCCTGAAATATTTCCACTTTTCCTGGCTTTTGTGTTTTTCATTTGTTATCTGAACATTTGATAGACTGGTTCACCTTTTGAAGTTTAAGTAGACTCCTGTCATGGGGAGAAGAGGGAGAAGAAAAAATATTTTGTGAGCTCAGAGAACATTTGGAGGGTAGAATTGAGGTATTTTACAAAATTTAGAGCAAGTCAGTTCTTCTCTAGTATATTTTCCTTCACTATTTTTTATACATGTATTGTATAATTCATGTGTAATTCACACATCTTAAGTGTACAATTCTATGAACTTTGTCAAATATGTACTACATGCAGCAAACATCCTTATCAAGAAAGGGAACATTTCCAACACTCCAGAAATTTCCCTCATGTTCTCTTCCAGTCAATCCTCATCCCCATAGGCACCCACTGTTGTAATGTCTAATTCCATAGATTAGTTTGGTCTGTTTTTGAACTTCATATAAATGGAACTATACTGTCTTCATTTGTGTCTAGTTTATGAGTCAACACAATGGTCATGCAATTCATCCATATTATGGTATGTTTCAGTAGTTTGTTCCTTTTAATTGTTGTGTGCTGCTGTATTATATGACTATACCACAATTGGTTTATCTACTCTCCTATTGGTGCCATTTGAGTTGTATACAGTTTTCAAGTATTACAAGTAAAGCAGCTATAAACATTCAGGTGTAAGTCTTTTCTGCAAGTATATGTTTTAATTTTTCTGTAGTAAATCTGTAAGAAAGGAATTACTGGATATGTGTATGTTTAAGTTTATAAGAATTCCCAAACATTTTTCCCAAATAACTATACCATTTTATACTCTCCTCAGCAATATATGAGAACTAGAGGCCCGGTGCACAAAATTTGTGTTCTCAGGAGGGAGTCCCTCAGCCCGGCCTGCGCCCTCTTGCAGTCCAGGAGCCGTCAGGGGATGTCCAACTTGGGTATAGTGGGCCGAGCTAGCAGTAGGACACCCTTAGCACTGCCGTGGAGGCGAGAGAGGCTCCCACCACCACCGCTGTGCTTGCCAGCTGTGAGTCTGGCTTCTGGCTGAGTGGCCTCCCCCTGCAGGAGTGCACTGACCACCAGGGGCACTTCTGTGTTGAGTTTCTGGCCCCTGGTGGTCAGTGTGTGTCATTGCAACGGGTCGTTCAGCCATTTGGTCAATTTGCATATTAGCCTTTTATTATATAGGATTCCAGTTATACCACATTCTGCCAACATTTAGTGATACCAGTCTTTTTATGTTAACCATTATAGTAGATATGAACAAGATCTAATTGAGATTTAATTTGCATTTCTTTGATGACTATTGAGTGATGTTGAATCCTTTTCATGTTCTTACTGAATTTTTGTGTAGTGTCTGTCTGTTTAAGTCTTTTTCTCTCTCTTTCTTTTTTGAAATTGAATGGTTTTTCTTATTGAGTCATAAGAATTCTATATGTATGCTGGATACATGTCTCTTGTCAGATGCACACACACACACAATGGGAGTGGGAAAAGGAGAAAGTATTGAAAGAATAACTCTCCTAACACTATCTTTTAATGAACAGATGTTTTTATTTTTGATGAAGTCCAATTTATTATTTTTTTTATGATTAGTGCTTTTTGTGTTCTGTCTACAAATGTTTTCTGGACATGAAGATCATGAAAAATATTCTCCTACATTTTCTTCTAGAAAATTTATAGTTTTAGTTTTCATGATTAGGTGTAGGGTCTGTCTCAAATTACTACTTTTGTGTGGTGTAAGGTAGTGACAAATATTTATTTTACTTTTTTACATGGGTATTCAAGTGTTTCAGCACCAGTTTTTGAAAAGGCTCTATTTTCTCACTGAATGGCCTTAGCACCTTACCACATAATTGACCAAGTATCTATGGGTCTATTTCTGGGCTCTGTACTCTGTTGCATCAACTTATTTGTCTATTCTTTCATCAATACCACACTATCTTGATTTCTATAACTTTAGAGAAAATCTTTAAATCAGTAGACAAGTGGAGTCCTTCAACTTTGCTGTTCTTTTTTAGGTTTACTTTGTCTCTTCTAGTTTCTATGTCAGATAAATTTTAGAATCAACTTGTCTATTTCTTGGAAAAAATGTTTTTTTTCTTGCCAACACGTTTGACTATGATTGCATTGATTCTCTAGATGAGTTAGGTGAGAATTGATATCTTAATAATATTCAATATAATAGTAATGATAGCATTAATAATAATATTGAATTTTAAAATTCAAGATGATGGTCTTAGTCAACTTGAGCTGCCATACCAAAATACCACAGACTGGGTGGCTTAAACAACAGAAATGTATATTTTTCTCACAGTTCTGGAGGCTAAGTGCAAGATTAAGGTGTTGGCTGAAGTCTTTCCTCATGGTGTGATGACAGTTATCTCAGATATGTCTTCACAATGCAGGGAGACAGAACTCTGGTGTCTTTTTCTCTTATAATGAGGCACCAACCCTATTAGATTAAGTCCCCACCCTTATGACCTCAATTAACCTTAATTATTTACTGTAGGCTCTATTTCCAAATATAATCTCATTGTATGTTAGGGCTTCAACATATACATTTTGGGAGGGCACAATTCAGTGTATAGCAACTATGTTATAGCTCTTCATTTATTTAGGTCTTGTTTAATTTCACTCAGCAATATTTTATAATTTTCAATATAGTAATCTTGCATATCTTTTGTTACATTTATTCCCAAGTATTTCAGGTTTTAATGTTACTTTAAGTGTAATTTAAAATTTGTTTTTCTAAGTTTTTTCCTTCTTCTAAGATTTATATAAATACAGTTGATTTTCATTTATTTCCTTTCTTAAGGAGCATTTTTTTAGGTAGACTTGAAAGAACTTCGTAATGTCTAGTAAATGCAAAGAAAAAGCATTTGTTATAGCCATCACTTTAGAGTTAGGCTGAAGTAGCCACATAGTTCTTAGCTATAACTCCCAGACACAAGGAATAAACATTGCTGTCTTTCAGTAAAGTAGGCATTCTTCCCTCTCCCCAGAGTAGTAAGTATCACCTCTGACATAATCTCTCAAGATGGCTCCTGTCCAAGATCCTGCTTCTGACACTTAGGACGAGACTGTGTTTTCATCAGCCACACATAGCTGTCTGTGGGCAGCCGTCCAGTCCAGTGGTCTAGCTTCTTAACTAAAGACAGTGTCATGGTGCCATGTATTTTGGTGACAGATACAGTTTTTAAGTGGCAGAAAATATATTGAATATAACCATTTAAAAAGTTTCTAGTACATATCTATGAATATAAAGTTTCTAGGTAGCCAAGGAATGCAGCTATGCTTTTTTATTGTTCAAATGGATTAAATGCAGATTCGATAAACTGAACCACAACAAGGAGAAATTCTAAAAAAGCCCAACAACTTATGGAAATTTAACTCTGTGGTCACAGTATTTCTGACATCCTCACCTTGGACAATTTGGAGACACCTTTGTAGAAGAAAATATATTGTTTATAGGTTGTGTATGCCTCAAAGACACTTGGCTGAGTGCAGGGGATTTATAAATCTTTAGCTGAAGGAGTAAAATTGTCTATTCCAAACAAGCTTAAAACTTTTGCCACATTCTTTTCTGAAATGTAATCAGGTACTTACATTGCAAAGAAAGACCAAAGTTAGAGCAATCAGGGTTTTCCTAAATAAAGCCCTACGCCTTCTTAGGAGATGTTGAACAGAAACACTGAAAATTCAGCCCTTGATATTCTCATCCATTTGACAGAGGGTCAACATTTCTATTTGGGTGAACTCACCTCATGTCTTCAAATAAAGTATCCCACTAAATACAGAAGAAGATGCTAATTCTCCTCTTCCTGTCATAAAATAACTACAAGACACACCTAAATATAATCTTCTGTGAAGTAATTCTCAGTGATTCACTTTTCATTATCAGAGTTTGTGTTGCTGCTAGATACCTCAGGAAAGACAGAATTGCAATAGGCCATCCATTCAGTCTTGTGATGTTTATTTAGCTTCTTTTAGTTTATCCTCTGGAGAAGACTTTGTTTCTGAAGAGACAGGGGACATAAATCCATCAGTGGGGATTTAGGGCAAATTAGGTTTAATAAACCGCAGAGTTGAAATTTTGCCACTGTACTTTCTAAAAATTCATTCCAATTTGTTAATACAGCATAGATGAGTTTGAGGATGATTGCAGACTTCCCTGTTGAGAGTTTTACATATGTAAAATCTTGCTAAAGTTAGAAATTAAGTGTACATAGTCACAAAGGGTCTTTAACATCATACGATAATAATACAATTTTATGGTTTGGTTAAAAATTCTTCTCCCAGTTATTAAGGTTGAAGAATGAATCTTGGATCCAATGAAAATGTGCTTAAAGAGTGAGAAACGTAGCTACTGTTCATATCCCATCAGCAGAGCTGCCATGGGGAAGGCAGAAGATAAAAGTAAGAAAAAGAAAACAAAAAGGCTTCCAACAGACAATTCACACATGTCACAAAAATCCACCCTCCTGTGTCTGAAGTCACACATATGTCTCTGTATTTCTATATTTAGGCTTATCTTTGCAATATCTTTGATTGTAGAAGCTGTAGAGCTTTTTATTCAAATGGGCATTTACAAACGACATGTTCCCATTTGCAACATACATCATTTCTAGTCATCCAGATACCATGAGCTCTTGCTTAGTCCACTAATCCCTGTGACTTTGGAATTGTCAGATTAAAGCCTAATTTGATGACTGAAATTCCTTTAAATGTAATTAGAAATACAAGGCACGAGGCAACCATAAGGCAGCTCTAGCTGAGTTAAAACTATCTATACATCCTAAAACTTTTACTCCTTTTCATTTGAATCACTCATGTATTATATTTAGAAATGTATTTTTTGCCATCAATAATAGAATTACTTTCATGTTGTGCTGAGCTCTCTTAAAAGATAATGTCAAACCTATAGACTTTTATCAAGGTTTTTTGAAGAATGCCACATGACCACTGCAGATGGAAGAAAGTCACACTAGCATTTGCCAAAGGATAAATACATTGTGTCTGAGTTTGTATAGTAGTGAAGATACCACTAGCTGACATGGTGCATATATCCCCTTATCTGAGTGGCTAATCTTGAAGGGAGGTAATTTCTCTCTTCTGTGAGGTTTAAAATAAGTATTCATGATGAGTGAGGTGGCTCTCTTCCAGGTAGGGGTTCGGAGGGCCAGACTCTTGAGTTTTAAGGTCACCATCCTCACTTGAATTAAGCTGGTGAATGTTGCAAGAATATGATGCATAGCAAGTGGGAGGTTTTTATAAGTGAAGCTGGGAGCTGGCATGCATCACTTCTCACATTTCATTGGCTGGAAGTCAATCACATGGGCACACCTAATGCAGGGAAGGTTGGGAACTGTCAGTTTTGTGCCCTGGAAAACAGGGACATGCATATAATTAAAGTTAGCTGTGCTTATTTTTTCATTATATCGAAGTAAATAACTGAACCTCTTTAAGGAAAACTGTGATAAAATATCTGAGGGTGAGCATTTCTCTATTGGTGGGCATACCCGAATTTAAGCGGTAAGACTATATAGTTATGTGCTCTGACTCTCTTAGAAGAAATGTTCCTTAAAGAAAACTCAAGAGACCTAGATGCATAAACTTTGAATTGCTTTTGCCCATCTGCTATTAATTACTTGAGAGATCTTAGGCAAGTCACTTTCTGGGCTTCATTTTCACCCATTGGTAAAATTAGAGTATTAAATTAAATGATTGCTAGGGTTCCTTCCAAATGCTAACAGTTTGTAAGTTGCTGAATTTGTTGTCTTTTACTATTATATATTTATAATTAGGAGAATGCTAAGGGAATATTTAGTATGTTATTTTCGTTCTATTGTCTATTTCTTTTTAATAACTTGTAGGCCTTTTGTGAGTGTTCAATAAAAGTTTTTGCCTTTTCCCCTCTGTGCACCAAGGTTTTTTAGAGATTTATCCACTTTCCAAGTTTTTCACTATTTTTTTTGTGGAACAAAGGTTAACAAAGATATCATTTTTACTGATATCTACTCATTAAATCACTATAATCTTAGGTTTGCAGGATAATCTGAGTCATGAAGCTTACTGTCTGTCATCTGTGAGGACAACAAGTGAGGAACTGAACCTGCATCTTTTCATTTCCCAGCTGTCCAATTGCCTCTAGACGATAAATAAAATATTGTTTAATGTTAAAATGTTATCCAAACACATCATAGAAAATAGAATTTTTCAGATTGCTTCTCTTTACCCTAATTTCTTATTTTCTTTACTTCCATGAATATAGGTATGTGTGTGTGTTTAAAATAACCTACACACCCTTGAATTTACTTCATTCTTAAACATATTTTTGCAGCCCCAATATTCTCAATAAAAAAATGGAAACTTCTTTTTCACTTTAATTCTTCTATACTTGCCTTATTCTTCCCAATTCTTTACAAAAATCTATGTCCCCATGTCAATACAATTACGTAGGACAAGATCTGGAAACTCTTCCACTGAGTGGCCGAAGACGGTACATTAGTGTGCTTCATTTTCTTGGTAAGAGAGTATATAATTGTGGCCCATGGGACTTATAGCATTTTCTGTTTTGCTAGGGGAAGGAAAAACAAAACAAAACAAAAACAAAGCAAAAAACACCACACAAAAACTTAAAGACCTGTTTCCTTTTATAGGATAAATATCAAAATAAGGGGCCAAGGCCTCAAGCCTCACAGTCCTCTGAGAGATGATAATTCTTTAATTCCCTCTGGGTTTAAGGCAATATGGATCTGGCTAAATACCTGCTTCCACATTAACTGTTTTCATCAGAAAACTTCAAAGCAGTTTACCAGCACAGATTCACTCTCACCACATTTGTAAGAAGTAATATTGTCCTCATTTGCTGATGGGAAAACTGGGGCACTGAGAGTATAAGGGACAAATTCAGAGCGTGTGGTGGAGCAGAGAATTGTACCCAGGGCTCTGGAGAGCCAGGCTCCTGTTCCAACAACTAGCCACATCCTTTGAGGCTGTGGATGTGGCTCATATGTTTTAAAAGGATGGTTTATTTTGTGTTTAAGGCACAAAGAGACTGCTGAAGAGAAAGAGGGATGAAAAAAATTTAATAAGTCTTATTTGGAAGGTTGAATGATCCATATTGTTAGAACTCAGAACGTCTCTCCCAGCTGGAACAATCGAAGACACTGAAAGCTGTAAAACTATTAACAAACAGAGAAATAGGACATGAAAAATATTCATAGTGTAAAGATAAAAATAGCTTGGTCTAAACACTAAATTTGAAAATGAAATGATCTCAGCTTTTTTTAAATGCTGGACATCTTCATACTGAGTCTCACGATAAAACCGTATTTGGATGCTTTCAACTCCACATACTCTCTGTGCGTCGATCTCTCCATCAGTACAGTCCCGGTGTGATCTTTGTCATTTGGTACTTGCATTTGGGCAGGCATGCTTGTGTATTAAGCAAAAACCAAAATATGCCAAGTGTGATGAACTGTTCCAGTTTTGAACACATCAACTCCCGTAAGCTTTGCAACAATAAGACATTAATAATCTGCATATGATATGAAGCAAATTTTAATAATTGGTTAATAGCTCTTTGATGCAAACAGTGATGATAGTGAATGTACATTTTGTTGTTGTGTAGGCAGATCAATCGTGATTCAAATAAAAATTAACCTATAATTAATAAAAAAGCACGTGCCAAAGTCAAATATTTGTGCCTCCACCACTTAAGGCCAGTGAACATATGAAGCTTGTCAAGTATTTTTTATTTTACTGACAGAAGTAACACTGATATGATGGAGGGGAAAAGTGGTTTTGCCAGGAAAGACTGCTTTTAAAAATTGCCCAATATAATCATGCAAATAAGTAGATTTTGATAAGCCCCAAGCTAAAAAATAGTATGCTGGGCTTAAAAGGAATTAGACAATCCACCCAAAAGAGATGTTCCACTTTGCTTCTGTTAGTTTCTTCTCATTCAAAAGTCTGTGTTGACAAAGTTTTGAGTTAGTCTCCTGCAAGGCTGATATTTGTCTTCCTTGATTGTGAGAGCACTTAGAGGAATATTAGTTTAGGCCTGGCTGACCGTAATGAAGGATGGGGTAGTGAGACCCATACATATGTTGGGGACCAGTTAGACTTTAAGGATGTTTATGGAAGTTTTCAAATCCATTGGGAAGGAAGAGGATACAGAACAGAGCTGTAGGATAGATATTGGAAGGATGTATAAAATTATAAACCTTTTAGGAATGGTGTTACTGCCAAATTATATTTTCTCTAGTCAAGAGGAACTCAATGTAACAATCATAAAAATGATGGGTATTGCAAATTGGCAATGAGTTATGTTGTGGGTTTTGCAATGAAGCGGTTCTCAAAGTGTGGTCCCTGGACATACTAGAAATGCAGTTCCTGAGTCCTACCCCAGACCTACTGAATTCAGGACCTCTGGATGTGGGTACCAGCATTATATACTTTATCAACCTTCCAGATGGTTCTGACTCACATTGAAGTTTGAGAACCACTGTTATAAGCATCCAGCAGGACTCCTGGGGTAACATGACCTTTTGGGAGAGCCAAACCAAATGGAATCATCTTCAGAAGGTTTAAGTCTTGGGGCAGAGATGAAGGATTTATACCTAAGCACTCAGGTAGGGAGTTAGGACCAGGTACACTAATTCTAAAAGGTCTTTAAGTAAAATACAAATTTCTACGTTGAGAGCTTGAATTTCCCACCTGGAAATTTTCCTCAATGTACACTCTGGGTATAAGTGGTGGTGAGGCAGGAGCAGCCCTAGCCAAGTTCCCAGAGTATATCCTGCAGAGAAACAAAAGAGGCTCTTGCGATTTTTTTTTTTGTTAAGGCAACAATGCAAATCCCGCAACTCAAATTACTCTTAATTCCCTTTCTAGCTGTTACTGAAACTAGAATTACAAATATGAGTTGGATTCCTTTTATACTATAGTCAGCTCACTGGATATGTTTGCTTTAGACCAGTGGTTCCCAACCATTTTTTGGCCATGCCCCACCTAAGCATCTATAAAATCCTGATGCTGCCCCTGTGACATATAATTCTTATTATTAAAAAAGTGAACTCCTATTCACATGGAGGAAGCCTAAAAGGCTAATAAATTGGTCTAAACAAGCTTCCAAAGAACATGGAATTCATAAAAGAGAAAAATAAAAGGATGAAAGGACCATTGAAGTACTGAGAAAGAAATCATTAAGAAATTATTAAAGAAATTAAGTAATATGAAAAAATAGTAAATAAAGTTTCAAAACATATAATAGAGAACTGAAATGCATAAATATGTCACAATATATATTTATATACTGTGGCCAAGAAACATAAGAAATACAAAAAATTCACTGTTAATAACTCATTCTCAAATTGCCCCCCTTAAAAATCAACTTGCCCCCCTGTGGGGCATGTGTCCCATGTTGGGAACTACTGGATTAGACAGAGGGAGGTTTAGCAAATAAGATTTTATTTGGAGATCACCAATCCATCAAATATTATAATATTGAACCTAATGTAAAATCTGCGTGTTGTAAAAGTAGATAATTTGTGAAACTAATTTAAAATTACCCTAAAATTATGAACAAATATTGCATCTCTCTCTCCATTAATATACTCAGTGTCATCTTTGTCACTTGTGCAGAAAGATACAGATATGAGAGATAAATATACAACACAAGGGTGACACTGAACAATGTCAGTATGGGTAGGCATCTATGATGCCGTGGGAAGGGGACAGTGTGACAGGGCAGAGAGGTACAGGGGAATCAGGGAAGTGGTGATTTAACCATGAGTATGAACATTTTGAGGCATATATGTTATGTTACGGCCCAAACTCAGAAGGAAAAAATGCTATGAGATGAAAAGATTCTATTAATATTGAAATTTCAATGACATAGACCTCTGTGTGGTATCTTGGGTGGGTTCAGAGTGTGGGTTGGATGGTCTTTATGCTTGTTTGACAAGCTCTATTTTGTCTTATCATAGTACTAATTACACTGTATTATAAGTATTTGTTTTTTGCCTTTGTCTTCTACTGGACTGTTAACTTCTAGAGTATAAGGATTCACTATTTCCTTTTTTCCCTTCTTTTATTGCCCTAACATCTATGATATCTGATACAGAGTAGACAATTAATAATGTTTCTGAATGAATGAATGATCAATTATAAACTGACTGGATCTGGCTGCTGATTGGCAATAAACAAACAGCAGATGCCTCTGGTCCCATCGTGGGACAGGCTGGCTCCAGGTTCTAGATGAAACAATGAAGAAAAGGAAACAGATACCTTGGTGTCTCTGTGGGAGACAGAGGCCAGTTACAAAAACCAAGAAGAGAATTAGTTCTTGTAGGAGCTGGGTACCAGAAGCAGTGTCTTATTTGGGGCATCAGGACATTTCAGAAAGGAGTAGGGTTCAGCTCAGACAAAACATGGGACCTGGTAAAAGGAGGCACTGAGTAGGCAAGGAAAAGACAAATAAACAAACAAACAAAAACACCTCTCTTTTCCTTAAATAATTAGTAGAGTTTGCAGGAAAGCTAGGTTTAACTAAGGAATAGTCTAGTGGAGTCACAAAGGACCTTGAGAAAAGAAGTTGTCAGTCCAAGGACAATCCAGGATAGTCACAAGGAATCTTGAACAGAGAGTCTCTAAAAAGCGTGTTTTAGTTGAAGCTGGAGAGAGTCTGTGTGTGGGCCATTCACCTGCTACTCATTCACCGGTATAACATGGGTTTTGTAATAAATAGTCCTGCTTGTAACATATTTTGTTATATTACAAATTAGAGGCCCGGTGAACGAAAATCGTACACTCAGCGGGGGTTCTCAGCTTGGCCTGTGCCCTCTTGCAGTCCAGGAGTCCTCAGGGGATGTCCAACTGATGGATTAGGCCTACTCCCTGCGGTGGGCCTAAGCCGTCAGTTAGGGGAGTGGGCCTACACCATCAGTCAGACATCCTTAGTGCTGCTGTGGAGGCAGGAGAGGCTCCCGCCACCGCCGCTGCGCTTGCCAGCTGTGAGCCTGACTTCTGGCTGAACAGTGTTCCACTGTGGGAGTGCACTGACCACCAGGGGGCAGCTCCTGCATTGAGCGTCTGCCCCTTGGTGGTCAGTGCGCGTCATAGTGACAGGTCGTTCTGCAGTTTGGTCAATTTGCATATTAGCCTTTTATTATATAGGATAACTGGCCTAAGGGAGGAGTATTAGCAATGACTTTGAGTAGGAGTGACTTGAATATCATAGGCAATTATTGAGTATTGTTGAAAGAATAAATGAATCATGGCAAAGGCTGTGCATCACAAGTCACTGAGAAGAGCCTGAGAATCTTAGGTGGGAGCCCATTTTATCACCATTCAGCAGCCCTAAATGTCCGAGGTGACTAAGTCAAAGCAAACAAAATACTGAAGCCATCAGTCAACTTTTGATAAGTACAGGAGGCCCTTCTTCAACCTTTAGTTTGATAAGACAGAAACTAGCTACTAAGAGAGGTGATGTCCACCATCTACAAATATTTTAAAGAAGAGAAAAGACCTTATAAATTCTGAAGGGTTTTCCTTTTCTAAGCCTGAAGGCAGGACTTGGGTGTACTCCATGGAAATCTGGACAGTTTCTCAGGACTTCTCTATGACTTCTGTTCCTCACCCCCTTCCCTGCAGCCTGACCTTTACTTCTTGTTCTTTCACATCCTTCCTTCTCAATATTGGCTGGGTCTCTGACCTTCCTGTTATTTTCACATCAAGACCCTTTCTTAGCATGTTTCTCCAGACCCTTCCTTGGTGGCTGTATTGAGGAATGTGGCAGCTGGGCTCACTGTGCTCTGACACCAGCCCAGCCGCAGCTCACTAATGAAGCTTGGGAATATAATTCAGTCTGCTTAGCCCAGGACTGGAGGACAACCCAGGTTTGATTTGACAGGTACTGTCCAGAGGGAGCTAGCCACCCAGGAGGCAGCCTTCTCTAATCAGTTCTAACCACCAACACGGCAGCTTCCCCTAGAAGGAGACATGTACCAACTCTGACAATCACTAAAGGCAAAATGGGCTGCTGCTCCCATTTTTGGGATGCATAAGCATGGCATTGTGCAATCAGTTGAGCAATGGGAACCAAGGGAGTCCTGGGCAACAGGAGATGTTGATTTCAGTGTTCTTTCATTCTCCATCGGTGCCCTAGGCCTCCTCTGCTGTCACTCTCCACTCTTCAGAATTCAATGCCAGGAAGGTAAATTAGTACAGCCACTATGGAAGACAGTGGAAAACCTAAGGAGGTTCCCCAGAAAATTAAAAATAGTGTTACCATATGATTCAGCTATCCCACTTCTGGGTATACATCTGAAAGAAATGGTATCACTATCTTGAAGAGATGTATGCACCCCCATGTTCACTGCAGAATTATTCACAACAGCCCTTAGAAAACAACCTAAGTGTCCATCAACAGATGACTTAAAGAAAATGTGCACATATAGTATAATAGAATATTATTCAGCTACAATTAGGAAATCCTGAGATTTGTGACAAGATGGATAAACCTTGAGGGCATTGTACTAAGTGAAATACTGTATGATCTCACATATGTGGAATGTAAAAAAAAATAAACTCATTGAACCAGAGAGTAACTTGGTGGTCGCCAGGGCTGAGAGGGTGGGGGAAATGGGAGCCGTTGGTCAAATGGTACAAACTTCCAGTTAAAAGATAACTTCCGGGGATCTAATGCACAGCATGGTGACTACAGTTAACAATACTGTATTTTATCCTGGAAAGTTGCTACGAGAGTAAATCTTGAAAATTCTCACCCCTTCCCCCCCATACAAATGGTTACTATGTTAGGTGACAAATGTGTTAACTGATTTTAGTGGGATCATGTCTCAATAAATACATGTGTCAAATCATCATATTGTACACCTTAAACTTACACAATATTATATATTAATTATAACTCAATCAAGCTGGGGGGAAAGGGAATTTAATGCTTTCCTGTTTCCTTGGGTACATCAGGCCCATTGTTTCTCCCAGCACTTTGGTTTTCCCTATTGTCACAGTGCCTCATGTCTGAAGAGCCCCACTCATCACTCCTCTCCTTCCGCCCCTCATCCAAACCCACCGGTCCTCTCTACACATACCTGCTTTTCAGGTGAATTTCTTTCTGGGGTTCTGAATCTTTTATCTTTGTGTTCCCTACATTATGTTGAGCCTGGACACAGAAGGTACTCAATAAGTGTGTTTGTTAAATTGGGCTTTATTGAACTTACACTGCTGTTCTAGCCCTAGTTTTCATACCCTCACTCGTTCATTCTGAGATGTCTTGAAAGGTAAGTGGCCACAGAGTCAGGACACTAACGCAGGCCTGGCTCACACTCACTTCCTGCGAAACTTGGGCTAGTCACTCCACCTTTCTGAATTTGTTTGCTTACTACAACACAAGAATTATGGCAGTTTTCTGTTACATGTCTCACAATATTGTTAGAATTAAATGAGAGAATATGGGTGAAAGGGTTTTATGAATCAGAAAATGCTGTATATTTAGAGTACTTCCTGTGCTAAAGTCTGTTTGAGTTAATGACTGACAATCATTTAAAATATCATTTCTCTCAGACAACTTGAACACTTGCTTTATGAGAGAGGACACCATTTTAAAATCTAATTCTGTTCAGTGAGAAATTATTCAATTTCTATTAAGTACCTAGCAGTTTTGTATACATTTTGGAGGTTTTGAAAGAGAAATGATTGCTTTCTGAGAAATTATTACATAATTAGAGGGTACACCTGACTCTGGTGAGCTGCCTACCTGGAGTTTCATACCTGGTTCTAGACTTTAAATCTACACGTCCTAAACCAGTAAAATTCAAAAAAGAAAACAGCTTTGTTGAGCATTGACCTATGAATGAGGAGGTCATGGTTAGATTCCTGTCAGGGCATATGCCTGGGTTCTGGGCTCGATCCCTAGTATGGGGCATGAGGAGGCAGCTGATCAATGATTCTCTCTCATCATTGATATTTCTATCTCTCCCTCTCTATTCCTCTCTGAAATCAATAAAATATATATTAAGAAAAAAAGAAAACAAATTGGGAGACCAAGAGAGTTGTCAATTTTTAACTTGTCTCATCTCTTCAATAGCTTTAAAATATATTTGTAATTTTTATATATAATAACATGGAAAACCATAACATCAATAAATATCTATAGCAAGTTAAAACTTGACTCAGTTGAGCTTTATGTAAAACATAGGATATTACCCTGATCTTTTGCACTTCATTCTGAGTCCCTTTGGGCTTTGTATGGACCCAGGGACTGGGAAACAGAGCTGAGCAGACAGGAGTCAGCCCCCTTTTCTGATACTAATTGTTTTTTCATTAAGTTGGTATGAGACTTTGCACAAGGCCCTGGAACTCCCTAAGCTGCATTCCTCTTTGTAAACCAGAACAGTTGAACTAGAATCTATGCTGTCCAATAAAGTGGCAATTAGTCACTTGTGGCCATTTTAACTTAAATTAATTTAAATTAAAAATGTAATTCCTAAATGGCAATAGCCACATTTAGAATGTCTAGTAACATTTGTGGCTAATGGCGATCATGTTGGACAATGCAGTATTAGATCATATCCAGCATTGCAGAAATTCTATTGGATAGTGCTGAAATAGATGGCTCCTATGTTAAAAACAAAATAAAAAATTAAGATTTCAGGATTTCTGTGGGTTACATGTAGGGCCTGCTTAGCTTCAAAGTCACAATGTGACCTGGCCCATAGGGAAGTTTTTCAACTGCCTGTTAAATCTTAATGGTGATGATAGTTCTTATTTACTTCTGATGGATGGCAAGGATACCAATTACTGCCTGAGAAGTATTATGATTTTACTCAAAATCCTAGGTAGTTTGGTTAAATCAAAGTCTCATATTTAGTCTCTGTGTCTCTATGAGAAGTGTTCCTCCATTTGAATATCCACTTTTCCTAATCCATACCAGTTATTTACTATTATTTTTAAAATTTTGGGGGGTCTGAGATTAATCTCCCTTAACATTTTCAAAATCTTATGGGGAAAATTAATCTTAATGATAAGTACATTCTTTTTTTTTCTTTAATCTACCAGAAAATTGCCAATGTGTTTTAATAGCACTATTTTTATAGAACTGGTGTAAACACTGTTTTGGACTCCATCTGTTGAATCAGTCCCAGCCACTAACAAGTATTGTTGTGAGATGTGCCATCATCAGCAATGTGGATGGGGTACAAACTGAGATGGCTTGGCAACATGCAGTGCCACATAAATTAAGCGATTGTCATTGCCATTAAAGAAAAGTAGCAATGCATTTCCACTCTGTGCAAAATTAAAGATGGGGGTGGGGATGGGTTAATTGCTTTCTGAATCTGAAAGGACAAAATCATGAAAAATATTAAAGTGATGTCTAAATTTCCAAGGTTAAAAGTACCATGAAAGAAACAAATATGTGAGAGGAAGAAACAGAAAGAAGTCAGTGTTCACTAAAAATGACTCAATAAACTCTATCATCAAATTAAAGTCAACCTCTGTATGACAAAGCCTTCTTAAACTTTATCTCTCTCAGAGTAAGGAGAAACTACAGAGCCCAACACTATTCTCATTCTCATCTTAAAGTAAATAAAATTAAAGGAGTAAAGTCTGAATATACCTGGTTATTATAAACTAGAGGCTCAATGCACTAAATTCATGCAAGGGGCTCGGCCCTCACAGCCCCGGCTTCATTTGGAAGGTTGTCCAGAGGATGGTTGTTCTGCTGTTTGGTCTAATTAGCATATTAGCTCTTTATTATATAGGACTAGAGGCCCAGAGCATGAAATTCATGCATGGGGTTGGGGGGAAGGGTCCCCTCAGCCCAGCCTGTACCGTCTCCAATCCAGGACCCCTCAGGGGATATCCGACTGCCAGTTTAGGCCCAATAACTGGCAGTCAGACATCCCTCTCACAATCCTGGACTGCTGTCTCCTAACTGCTCACCTGCCTACTGGCCTGATCACCCCTCACTGCCCCCCATGCCGGCCTGGTTGCCACTAACTGCCCCCCTGCTGGTCTGATCACCCTTAACTGCCTCTGCCTGCTGGCCTGATCACCCCCAACTGCCCCCCCCACCAGCCTGGTTGGCCCAAACTGCCCCCCTCCCCCACCAGCCTGGTTGCACCATGCAGCCTGCTGCTCAGTCATTTGGTTGTCCCTCACTAATCCCCCTGCCGGCCTGGTCACCCCATGCAGCCTGTTTGGTAGTCTGTTCGGTTGTGATAGTCACTTAGGCTTTTATATAGATAGATTATGGGGCAGCATTGGCCAACAGAATTGGCAAGAATGTACAGCAAAGTTCAGTGACACTCCATCCCAACTTCACGAACTCTGACCTCCATGCCTGCTCAGTCTGTTTCTTGTCAGTTATGGGTTGTTGCCCATGTTACCATATTGCTCATGTGCTATATACTTAGAGCAGAGAAACTCTGCCCCTGGAGTGGGCTTGTGTCAACATTTTTATTGTAAATTCCCATTTTCTGATTATTAAAAAGCTTTCAGCACAGAAGTAACTTTGTAAGAGTTCAATCTTTGAAAGGATTCATTTACTGGCTTAAAAATAACACTTAGGCCACACCCATAATTTAAAATGTTCTAGCTGGCTTTGTGGCCTGGGTTTTTTCAAAATGCATAAACTTAAAATATGAAGGGACTCAGGACTTGGAGCAGTTCCAAAGACTGGTTTTTAGTATTTGGTGAACTGGAATGAGGTTCCTTAATGGTAAGCTTTACTTGCAGAAATGAAATTGTAGAATCAATTTAGTTGGAATGTTGTCTAGTTTCAGCTAGAAGGGGTCTCTCAATAATTTTCTCACAGATTATGAGGGAAGAAAGGTTGGGCCAAGGGCAGGCTATATGATTTGGGGAGTCCAGTGCAAAGTGAAAATTCAGGGCCCCTTGTTCAAAAATTATTAAAACAGTGACAGTGACAGAGCATTAAACCAAGTGTGGGTCTCTTTTAAGTATGAGGCCCTGGGCCACTGCATCCGTTGCATATCCAGGAAGTAAGTCCCAGATAGGTCTGTGTGCTTCCTTCCTTCCTTCCTTCCTTCCTTCCTTCCTTCCTTCCTTCCTTCCTTCCTTTTCTCAAGGTATACTAAGGATTTTGCTATTTCTAAAGCACTATTAATGAACATTATTGGCTGAAGTATAATTTATACATAAGTACTGTTATTTTAACAGGTTCTGTCTTAATTTTTTCACAAAATATTGTTATTCCCAACTTACTTAGCCAAACACAGTTTAATAACAAATTACTTAAGAGATAATGGTTTTCTAAAGCTGGTAAAATGTTCTCATATCTATTTTCAAATGCGAGCTTCAAAATAATCTCATGAGATGGTTAGGCTGAAATAAACACATTGTTTTACATTAAGAAACTAAAGCTCCTCTGTAAGATTGAGTAATTTGCATAAAGTTTTACAGGTCTTTTATTGTAGAATCAGGATCAGAACTTTATTCCCTTGACACTTACTCTTATTTTGAATTAAAAGGTATCAGATACCATAGAGCCTAAACACCAATCAGGAGGAAACCTTGGACCAAGAAATAATGAAAAATTACAAAATTATTTTTTTCTTCATAATGCTTGGATTAGAGCCAACTAACTCCTTGCAGAGATTTTAAAAGATCATGGTGTAATGAATGAAAGTTATTCTGTTTCAGGAGATCAGACCTACCATCTGGCTGAATCTATGTGATATGAGGTTGTACTATAATTGGGCTTGTTTAAAACTCTGTAAACAAAAGAGCTGGAAGGGGTTAGCCATGGACTACCGGTGAATTCTAAGAAAAATTTCAGGAAAGACTAGGCAATAGAGGCTTGAGGTTTGAAGCTCATATTTGTTTACTGAAGGTTGTGAGTCCTGCTCTTCACAGTGCATTCCATGGCCATTAATACTGTGTTACTTATAAAAAAAAAAAAAGAAGAGGAAGAAGCTCTTTTTGGTCAATTAAGTTTGAAGAAACAATGACTGACAAAGTTAAACAGCTTCCTAACTGCAGGACATTTCAAATCTTTAATGAGCCACTGTGATTTGTGACTCTTCAAGAGAGAATGCAGCTTTTCCAAATTAACTTGACCATAGAACATCTGAATATCTTAACTCTTTTTCTTTTTTTCCTTGTTGAAAAAATCTCAAGGGACTAGCGTGCCACAGAACACACTTTGTGAAGTGAGGCCTTGGATTAAAGAATCAACGTCTTGATACAGTCCTGTAGAAGGCTCGCAAATACTATGTTTACCCCAGACCTCAGAATGTGACCTTATAAGGAGTAAGGGTCCACGTGTAGATGTAATTAAGGTGAGGATTTCAAGATCAGATCATCCTGAACCAGATGATCAGCGGGCCCTAAATTCAGTTACTTGTGTCTTTATAAGAAAAAGAAGAGGGATATTGGAGACCCATCTAGGAGAAAGTCATGCGAAGGTAGAAGTAGAACTTGGATTTATGTTGACTCAAGCCAAGGAATCCCTGGGGCCAACAGAAGCTAGAAGAGGCAAGGAATAATTCTCCTCTAGAGCCCCTAGACTTGCAGCCTCCAGAACTGGTTCTGACTGCAGTTCCATGAAACTAATACAAGATTCTTTGTCAAACAGAACCAGGCGGTGCTTTCCATCTAGGCATATGGAAATCTGAGTGGCCTGATAGATTTGGAAAGGAGAGCTTTTTGCCAAGTGAACAGCTGGACCAGAGTTCCACCATTCTTGCTGGGACTGCTCTGGGAAAATGGGAAGTTTCTCACAAGAGGGCTGACTTTAGACCTAGATAAATTGAAATGAATGAACCTTACAGAAAAGGCCAAAGCCGTCAGCAGTCCAACAGTTGTAGGAAGGAAAATGACATGATGGGACAAAGAGTCATTGGTGAGGCTCCTAACAATGTTACTCCGGTCCTAAGGGGATTCTCCCACGGTTTCCAGGTTGCCTGTGGGATGAGAACCCTAAATGCTCTCAACTGTCTTGCCCCTCCCATCTGGCTCTCACATAATACTGGGAAAATTTCCAATTTTGACTCCTCTAAGCATGTTAATGGTTTGTTCTCTTTACTCTGAGTTGAAGAGGGTCTTTCTTTCTTTCTTTCTTTCTTTCTTTCTTTCTTTCTTTCTTTCTTTCTTTTTTGTCTCTCTGCAGCCTTTCTCCACATTGTTGCCTTAGACATTTATTTCTGACCTATGATTGGGCAGCATCCTAAGGGCTTTCTTTGGCTTAGAGCAAGGAGGAGCTGTGTTAAATAAACTAAACTAGTCTCTAATTACTTGCATGCTTATTGTGTATTAGCAGAAGTGGCTAAAATGTCAAAGAAGCTTTTGCTCAATGGCTTTCACTCTGGAGGCTTAGAGGTTAAGGCGGCTCAGGAGGGCACTTGAGTTACACTGGGCTTTGTGACTGCTATTAACATAAAATAATGCAAGCGAAAGGCTACAACTCCTGCGCTCATGACTGTCCCATTCTAAAGACTTGAAACCGTGACTCTCAGAAGGTGATTGGACTTCAGAAACCTACTCACCCAATGGCTTTCAGTGATGGTTCAACACTTGTCTTTTAGGAGTCTGTTTAGAGTCCCTTTCCCTTGTCTCATCAACAGGGGGCATCCTGGAAGGGACGACAGTGGTGAGGGAAGTGGCTTGAGGAGCAGATCTGGACTCCTGCTTGCTGGGTCTGTCCTCTGCCCCTACTGACAAGAGAGAAAATTGAGAGGGAGTCTGGTGCCAAAACAACTTCCTGGTGCCACTGCAGAGAGCAATCTGGCTGGTAGTGGGGAAGTGATTAAGAGGTGGTGAAAGGGGGACTAGTAGAAATTTTTCCCCTGTGACTGATCCATAAATTTTGGAAACCTTGGTGATCACCCCTATTAAAAAGGCAAAAATATGGGTCACCAAGAGGTTATTCCAAGTTCATCCTGAGACACCGGTGCAATTCTGCAACTAAACTTCTGACTCCTGATTCGTGTTCCACACCACCATTCCAGGATGAACCAGGTTCCCCCTAGCCTGTCACTGCACTCATAAATATAAGCAGATGAATCCACTTCCAGAATTCTTTTGCCTACTTCTCTGACTTTAAATGTCCATTCCAAACTGGAGTGCAGGAGCAAATATGTCAGGCAGTGAAAGCTTTCAGGGACTGTGCAACAAAGCCAGGAAGCCTAAAAGCAATAGGTAGAAAAAGACCAGAGAAACATCTGGAAAAAATAACAGTGTGCATAATTATGATAACAACTCCCAGAAAGGTCTCGGCTTAAGATTTCCAGGGATTCTCTTTTCCTTATCTGTTGCACACCCCCCAAAAGCAAAGCAGACCTTTTTTGCCCTGGCGCCTCCCCCCAACCATGCATAACTCCCAGCCCTCTGCGTCATTAAAAATGACAACTGCTTTATAAATCTTTCTAGAGTTTACTTTCGTATTTCTAATATTTATTTGCTTCTAACATGCAGGTGCCACAGACTCTCTTTTAATGATTTAAGATTAAATCATTAACTAACAGACCTCTCTGGAACACAGAGACCATATAAGAGGCAGTTCCTTCCTTTGAGAAGTGCTCAGGAGACCCTGCTCTGGGCTCTTTCTCAGCCAGACAACCCCTCTTCAGGAGGCTCCAAACACATCCCGTGCCCTCCTTCGTCAGCACTTGTTAAGTCCCTGCTGCAGTGAAGCTGCCCATACATATTTAGATTAAACATCCAAATAAAAATCTAAAGGAATGGAGGCTAATTCGAGAATGTAAGACCCATTAAACTATGCAAGTATGCATGAACTGGAAAAAGTGGATCCCATACATAGCACTATAGCCCTCAGCTGTTAGCAGGTGTGAGTCAGTCAGTTGTACAATTCATTTGTCTACCTAATTGCACTGAAGATAGGCTTTTACTTTGCCTATAACATCTCTAATGAGTAGGTTTTCAGTTCGATCTAACTAATTAATTCTTGTTAACTTCCTTTGCATTGCTGTTCTTTTAATTTAACCAGAGACAGCCCAGAGTCGCTACTAGTGTTTAGTCTCAACTAGATTACCCCTATTCATTAAGGGCTGTAATTGTTGGTCATACCCTTCCAAGCGGTCATTACAACCTCTGGCTTGCATATTGAATAACAGCAATTTCCTGACTCCAACAGACTCTTGTGTAAGGAAAGAGAAAATGCTAATAAAGAAAGAATAAATGATTCTCAACTCCATTCAGGGCTGCGTAGATTTCTTTTGCAGCAGAAATTGTACCGAGGCGGTAAAGCGGGCTTCTTGCAGGCCCCCTACCTCCACCCTGAGCGAAAACAATAAGAACCAAGTGAAGCATTCCCTGCTACTGTGATTACAGCATCCGTAAAAGTGATTATATGGCTGCTGTAATCAACTTCAATGAAAGCTGCCTGTTAGAGCTTCAATAATTACTCATTTCTGTTAACAGCTTGCTTTCAGTTTAGCACTTTGAGGCTAAGGTGGGGGGTGGGAACTAGGGGCATTTTAATAAAGGATCCCACTCACGTGATATTTTTTGGGGGTAAGTGCTTGTGTGTGGGCAAAAAAAAAAATGCACATGTAAGTTTTTTGTGCCTTTCTCAATAGCAGCCCCCTTTCATTTTAAGCTTAGATACTATTTAACCAGCAAAAGCACAAGTTCATACAGGGTTCAATCATGTACTGAATGTTTACTGAAGGAGGCACAATAGTTTAAATAAAGTGGTGGTTTTAAATATTTTACCCATTTCTTTAAACAAATTGCCAATCCTTAAAGTCTGTGCTAAATACATTTCAAAAGCAAAATACCACAAGGACCTTTCAATAAAACCTCTGCATTGAGTGTTTCATTTACTCGCCTTCACTCCCCTCTGCTCTCTTGCTTTGGATGCATTTTATTATTTATTTTCTAGGAGAGGGCAAAGTTTGAGAGAATAAAATTTGTTCTAAATGCCTTCAAATATTTGTTCTCGATGCTTTCATGGTAGGAAATAAAACAAAAGAAGAGATTATTCTAAGCCCAGTGACATCAGTCACTTGGGTGGTCAGGTTTTGGAGGTTCTGAGCAAGGTGTAAGCAGATGAATGAAGAAATAAATCAGACCCACTAGATCATGCCTCTCACAGGCCTCACTCTCAACATTTCTGAAAAACAAACAAGTTGCATAAACATAATATTTTAAAAACCAGAACAATAGAGACCTTATTTTCATCAAAGCAAGATAACTAAAGCACAAAAGTTCTCTGAGTCCAGACACCATCCAATAAATCGACTCTCCTTTCTGGGCCCCCAAAACATCACTGCAAACAGAAAATACTGAAAACCTTACAAGAAAGTTGGACCAGGTTGGATTCCCATGCCTTTAAAGGCCAGATAATTTGAAAATTTTCTCAAAATTTGTATGTACTTTCACACCAAATCTAAAGTGTTTTTGCCCCCTACAATAAATAAAATTCAAAACACATCAAATTCAAATTCTGGTGCTTTCAAAAAATTGCTTAAAAAAACACCCCTTTAACTTTATTTTTTAAAATATTTCTCAAATGACTAAATGGTTAATGAGGAAAGTCTACTAATATTTAGAAGGTGTGGATGAAAAAAATTCTGTTTATCAATAGTTATACTCCTATTTATTTTGATTTTACTTCTTTTCTTTGAAGGGTTCAAATTTCACCTATTTCAAGGTTTCACTGCATTGTAATATATAACACAGAGCAAGAAGGTAGCTTGTCTAGGAAATAAACCTTCTTCAGCAGTACCCATGACAATTTTAGCACATAAACAGACTCCACACTTCTGGGACTTACTGATTATTTAATACTGTAGGAAACATGCTTTCATTCATCTTTCTTTGTAGCTGTTTCACTGGTTCAAATGGGCTTTGATCTAAACTATATCTTGCTAGCCCTAGCTGGTTTGCCTCAGTGGATAGAATGTCAGCCTGTGGACTGAAGGGTCCTGGGTTCAATTCCAGTCAAGGCTACATGCCTGGGTTGCAGGCTAGGTCCCCAGTTGGGGACGTATAGGAGGCAGCCAATCAATGATTCGCTCACATTATTGATGTTGTTATCTCTCTCTCCCTCTTCTTTCCTCTCTGAAATCAATAAAAATATATTCAATAAGTTAATTAACGATGTCTTGCTAACCCTAACCCTCTCTTTGCTCATAACACCCTCAGCTCTGATTTTGTTTCAGAATGAAGCATCCTCCATTGGATTGTGTATTGATGTTCATAGTGCAGCTGCCTTCTTTCTGAAGTCTGGTTGTGTGTACTGTGGAGGATAGGGGTGAGCTGAGTGTGAAGTGAATGGGCTATGAACTGCTGAGATGCAGAGGGTGGGGAGTAAGTATCCAGAGAGATTTTCCCCATTGGTAGTTTAAGGCTGTTGTCTCAATAGCACTCCTAGCTTTCTGTCATCAGCAAGGCTATGGGACTTCAAAACCAAGTTTATTGTGCTAATTCTATTTTCTACCTTATGGCCAAGCCATGATTGTCTCATTCTAATTTGAATTGTCCTATCATATTCCCCATTAGATTATTTTTGTACTTTTATAAAGAGGAAAACATGAAATTGCATATTTGGGTTTCTAATAAATATAGGAAAATCCCTATTTAGTGTCAAAATTTTGAGGAAGAATGTAAGTAATATTAATAGAGCTTTAAGGCTATTTTATTTATAAGTTACAACTTAAACATGAAATATAAAATTTAGATTTTGATTAGCATCTCTATAAAATTCACTATATGTGAAACATAAAATAACCAGGGTCATTGGGAAGATTTGGGGGTTATTTTTGGCTTCTGTTTAAAACAACTCCACTCTACCAATATCTCAAAGAGTTGCCACCAGCATATAAAAGCCAGATTTATTCCATACAGGCTAAGAACCTAGCATGCTGTATTCTAAAAAAAATGTATTCTCTGAGAAAAGAGATAAGTTGAGCCTTTGAAGTCAAAAGCAAGCAGAGATTTTCCAGGGTGGTTCTTCCACTAAGATTTTTATATTATAGTTGGGTCCTGCAGTTTCTAGTTTAGTGTTTCTTCTGGTTTCTAAACTCTATGGTATCTGTCTTCTTTTGTTTATGTGAAATAGTATAGCCCAGGTGTCTCTAATAAACAGCTAATATTTGATGGGATTCAGGTCTTTCAAGCCAGGGCATCAAAACAGACAAGTAAATTGGTTATGTTCTGACATATTATACTCTTTTTTTAAATCATTTTATTTTTCAATTACAGTTGACATACATTATTATATGCATTTCAGGTATACACCCCAATGATTAGACATTACATAACTTACTAAGTGATCATCCTGATAAATCTCCCACCCATCTTACACCATACATAGTTATTAGAATATTGACTATATTGCCTATGCTGTATTTTACATCCTCATGACTATTCTGTTACTAACAACTTGTGCTTTTTAATCTTTTTACTTTTTTCACCCATCTCCTTATGCCCCTTCCCATAAAGCAACCATCAAAATGTTCTCTGTATCTGAGTCTATTTCTGTTATGTTTATTTGTTAAATTATTTCTTTAGATTCAATTGCTGATAGATATGTAATTTATTCCCATTTTATTATTTATAATTTTTATCTTTTCTTCTTTTTCTTAAAGAAGACCCTTTAACATTTCATATAATCTGGTTTGGTGGTGATGAACTCCTTTAGTTTTTCTTGTCTGGGAAGCTCTTTATCTGTCCTTTGATTATAAAAGATAGCTTTTCTGGGTATAGTAATCTTGATTGTAGGTCCTTGCTTTTTATCACTGTGAATATTTCTTGCCAATCCTTTCCTGCCTGCAAAGTTTCTGTTGAAAAATCAGCTGGTGGTCTTATGGGAGCTCAGTTGTAGGTAACTAACTGCTTTTCTCTTGATGCTTTTATGATTTTGTCTTTAACCTTTTGCATTTTGATTATGATATGTCTTGGTGTGGGCCTCTTTGGGTTCATTTTGTTTGGGACTTGGCACTTTCTGGCATAATGTATTCTTTGAACAGGAAGATTGGCCTCAAGCCTTTTAGCAGGAGATGATTAAGAAAGACAGGCTCAGTAGGTACTGAGAGAAAGTGGTATGTTAGTGCTGTAGCTTCTGGCTGCCTTAGCATTAGATAAGCTTTGGCCTCCCAATCATCCACTCCTCCAATACTAGCATTCTCTAGTTGTTGGGATTGGGAGCTGGGCATAGGTAAGAAACTTTACAAAGATTTCCAGTGTGAATATATTCACAATTAGTCACTTCATTTGCAAACGGAAGGTACTGGAGTTAATACTCTGTATAATCTTTGCTAGGAGGCAAAATAATGTCATTTTGATCCTCATTGTCTTGAGAATTGGAAAACTGCAAGATGCTCCCAATTTGGACCACCTGCCACAGAGCTTTATAAAATGCTTTCAATAAATATTTGCTTCATTTGATGTTACGGATTTTTACATTAATTGGAATATCTACCTTTAAAAGAATTATCTTACATGGATTTCTTACTACTGAAAACCCCAAACTTTTCAAAGGAAGGAAGTAGGATTTAAAATAATTCTCTTTGGTTTTAGATTGGCCATAGGGTCCAAGGCCTCACCAATCGATAGAGGAAATGACAAGTGCCTGTTATAAAACTATTTTAACATTATTCACCTAATTTTTCTTATGGTATTCTTGAGTATCCAAACCTGCCTTTTATTAATGTTCCTGAATGTTTGGACATGATTTTGTCTAAAATTCCTAGAAAACTATTGTATTCATCAAACTTCATGAAAAAAATTTGCTTAATATCATATCTACTTTGGAATTTCCCCTACACTTCAAGATGTTGCTTTTATTATAGCTTAAGCTCAAGATATAATGATGAAGAATGCGTTAATACATTGGTGATATTGTCATTGGTGAGAGAGTAAAGAGGTATAATTCTTTTGGAGGGCAATTAGAAGGAGTCTACCAAAATTTAAAATATGTATATCTTTAAATCAATAATATTCTTCTAAAAAATTATCCTGCAAAAAATATTTTACAAGTGTATAAGGCAATGTGTATAGAATGTTCACTGTGGTATTATTTGTATTACCATAAAAGAATTGGAGACAACCAAAATATTCATCAATAGAAGAAAAGTTAAATAAAGTATGGCACAGCCATGAAAATAAATGAGAATGATGTGGAAAGATGCCCACAATATACTGCTGAGTATAAAAAAAAAGCAAGCAATTTTTTAAAATTGTTTTATTGCTTAAAGTATTACAAAGAGTATTACATATGTCTCCTTTTTTTCTCTCTCCGTGACCTTCCCCTTGCTTCCCATACCCACCAGTGTCTTGTGACCATTGGTTATGCTTATATGCCTGCATACAAGTCCTTCGGTTAATCTCTTACCCACCACCCCCAACCCTCCCCGGCCTTCCCGCTGTAGTTTGATAGTCTGTTCGATGCTGCTTTGCCTCTGTATCTATTTTTGTTCATCAGTTTATAATGGTCTTAATTATCCATAAATGAGTGAGATCTTGTGGTATTTTTCTTTCATTGACTGGCTTATTTCACTTAGCATAATGCTCTCCAGTTCCATCCATGCTGTTGCAAATGGTAAGAATTCCTTCTTTTTTACAACAGCATAGTATTCCATCATGTAGATGTACCACAGTTTTCTAATTCATTCATCTGCTGATGGGCACTTGGGCTGTTTCCAGATCTTCGCTATGGTAAATTGTGCTGCTATGAACATAGGGGTGCATCTATCCCACTTCTAGGAATATATCCCAAGAAAAAAACAAGCAATTTGAAGAACAACATGCATGGTATCTTTCCATTATTATTTTAAAATTTACATACATGCATTGACAAAGGATCTAGAAGAATACAAAATTACCTGTACAATGGTATCTGAGAAATGGGTCTGGGATTCTGGGGAGTGAATCTGACTTTAGATCCTTTTTAGTTGAGTAATTTTTTTAATAAGTAAAACTTCTTATTATTAAAAATATTTATAATTTATTTTTCAGGATTTAATGAATAAATTCATTGGGAATCTGTAGTTTTAAAATATCTACTATCATTAATCATAGGATATTTCATTTTAAATAATGAAAAAAAAAGGTTATTGGGTTCTGGAATAAAATGAGAAATATAAGACACTGAATATCAGAATAAAATCCATTTAGAAAACATAAAAGTAATAGTTTCATAATGATTTTCTCAATCACATTATGCATCTAGATTGGCTGTTGGGGTTTAAAAAAGCAAAATTTTACTCAGGCTAGCTTTTAAAAGAGGTTTTATTTTGGAGAATAGGCATAGACTGGAATTGAAGCTGAAATTTTGGGAATTA
The DNA here is from genome assembly GCF_028538775.1 of Myotis yumanensis. NCBI lineage: Eukaryota > Metazoa > Chordata > Mammalia > Chiroptera > Vespertilionidae > Myotis > Myotis yumanensis. The sequence goes on from NW_027223753.1 coordinate 65,694,187, forward strand.
AAGAGTTCCTGTAGACAGGTTTTTGTCTTCTCTCTGTGTCAAACATGCTTTTGTTTGCAATTAAGAAAAGCAATCAAACTGGCTTAAACAATAAAGGGTACTGAGTGGTTTAAGTTTAAGAAACAACAGGCAGATCTATAGCTTCAGAAGCAGTTTGATCTAGCAGCTCCAAAATAACACTAAAGCCCACGTCTTTTTATCTTTGTCTCTATTGTAAGTGGTCCTCAACCTTGGCTGCACATTAGAATCACCTGGGACTCTTTTTAAAATCCTGATTTCTGGGCCTCATCCTCCGGAAATTCTGTTTCTTTGTTACTAATGTTGTGGCCCCACCCCATAACAAAGAAACAGAATTTCCGGAGGATGAGGCCCAGAAATCAGGATTTTAAAAAGATTCCCAGGTGATTCTAATGTGCAGCCAAGGTTGAGAACCATTGCTCTATTGTTATTTCCATGGTGTCAGCTTTATCCCAAGGTTGACCAACTTTGAGATTCTAAAATGGTTACCAAGAGTTCTCAGAAATACACTTTTCTTACTTCCGGCTGGGAAGAGAGAGAGGGTCTCTTGTCTAGCATTCATAACAAAAATCTTGATATGCACCGTAATTGCTTGGACTGCATTCCCACCCTTAGCCAATCTCCACGGCCTGCTGATTATGTGCTTGTTGGCTTAGCTTAGGTCATTGTTTCACTCTGATAGAATGGTTGAAGTCACATGCTCAGAATCACATAGTTGCCTAAATGACCATCAGGGTTGCTAAGAAGAAAATCAATGCTGGGGAGACAATCTAGGAGAGCTCATTGTGGTCTCCTAAAGCATACCTGCTTCTCCGTGGCCACAAGCTCCATGCTCCTGTCTCCACTGGTCTGTTTTTCCTGTTTACCATATTTCTACTCCTCTGTCAGCCTACTCCGCACTTCCACCTATCATATTATCACTTTTCAACTTCAACTTCCACAGTGCTGAAAATTAACTTTTATGTTTCTTAATTCATATCTCAAAATTGAGATTCCTATTGGCCCCACGCATTTTTTTAAACCAGACCACAGGTATTGGCCAGCTGCAGATTGGTTGTCTTGAATTAGATACACCACTGGTCCAATGCTCTGTAAATGAGGGTGAAGTTTGGATAGTCCAGTCACATGGTCCAAAGCATGGCAGCTTGAGTAAGAAGGGCTTTTCCTGTGGATGGAAATGTAGATGTGGTACATTGTCTCAAAGTTTGAATAACAGAAGACTGTGCCTTTTCTTATGGGACCTTTGGTATATATAATTTCACTTTCCTTTTCGTTTCTTTCATAGTTTGTATCCTATTTGTTTGCTTGCATTTTGGGACTTAATTGGGACACATATTTGTCTTTTGAAAGTTGGGTTGATTTTTGGAAACAGCCAGAAATTATAGAGAGCTGTTTCTGATTAAGGGTAATGAAGGTAGGTATTATAAATTTGTCAAAAATGAAGGGTGACTATAAAAAAGATAAATTATCTTTTGTTGTTCATAAACTGACCCTGAAGGCAATTTCAAGAGGAATTTTAAAAGTGTTTTGAGCAAAAATGACAGCACATTAAATAATTGTGTTATACTCCTGAGGTGATTGCTTCATTTGAAGGACAAAATTCAGGTATTTGTTCAGGTTAGTGAGCACGTGTGTGCATGCTACATTGTTACATTGTGATTAATCTTCATTCCATAGAAATGATGGAAACACTGGTTTGAATCTAAGTTCAGGAAGAGCTGATATTTAATAGGTAAGCCTTGGAACAGTGGTATTGGGTATTCATAACTGTGATTCCTTTCAATTGGGTCTGATGCTTATTGGTAACTATCAATAAACTAGTGATCTGGTGCACGGGTTCATGCACGTTGAAAGGAAATTAGAAGGTGGTCAATGGAGCAGGGTGGGACTGGGAGAGACTGGCTGGAAACACCCTAGAGCCAACCTCCTGCGGTCCCTCCCTGGACAGCTGTACCTGGGGTGGCACCGTGGCTCAAAGGGCGTCTGCAGAGTGAGCGGGGTCCCTCCGGCAGGTGGAGTCCCTCAGCCTGGTCTGCGAGGATCAGGCCAAAACCAGCTCTCCGACATCCCCCGAGTAGTCCCAGAGTGCTAGAGGGCACTCTGCAAAATTGCTGTCATATAGGATGTGACACAAGTGTGCAGTAAACCAGATTCGGGGCTGACAGTGCCCCAGCAACAACATAACCCACTTCCATGAGGAACTGAGCTCCCTCCTCTCTGGTTTTGGGGTGCATCACTGGAGAACCGCTGCTGCCAAGTCACTGTAGCTCGGCAGCTCCTGCATTGAGTGTCTGCCCCCTAGTGGTCAGTGTGTGTCATAGCTACTGGTCGGATGGACACTTAGCATATTAGCCTTTTATATATATAGACTAGAGACCCGGTGCACAAAAATTTGTGCACTGGGGGGGGGGGGGGGGGTCCCTCAGCCCGGCCTGTGCTCTCTCGCAGTCTGGGACCCCTTGGGGGATGTCCACCTCTGGCTTAGGCTCACTCCCAGGGGGATTGGGCTTAAGCTGGCAATCAGACATCTCTCTGGCAGCCTGGGAGCCCTCGGGGGATGTCCACTTGCCAGCAGGAGCAGGCCTAAGCTGCAGTCGGACATCCTTAGCACTGCTGAAGCAGGAGAGGCTCCCACCACCACCGCTGTACTGGCAGCCTTCAGCCTGGCTTGTGACTGAGCAGAGCTCCCCCTGTGGGAGCGCACTGACCACCAAGGGGCAGCTCCTGCATTGAGCGTCTTCCCCCTGGTGGTCAGTGTGTGTTATAGTGACCAGTCATTCCCAGTCGTTCTGCTGTTAGGGTCAGTTTGCATATTACCCTTTTATTATATAGGATAATTGACCATTTTAAATATCACCTCTGATTTGGGCTTCTGTCATCAACCACTAACTCCTGTGCAGTAAAGAGAAGAAATTATGGACTATTCTATGGAACACATAAATACCTCAGTAAAACTCAAAGGCCAGGGTCAGGTCATGACTAATCCAGAAAAGGTGTGTAAGAGGTGAATCCAAATTACTATTGTGTCTCTAATCTAGACTAATAAAAGGGTAATATACTAATTAGATTGGATGTCTTCCAGACATCCATCCAGATGTCCTTCCGGACAAAGACACGGTGGTGGGGGCTGAGGCAGAGGTGGTCAGGGGTGACCAGGTCAGCAGGGGAGGGCAGTTAGGGGCGATCAGGCAGGCAGGGGAGCAGTTAGGGACATCAGGCAGGTAGGCAGAGTGGTTAGGGGTGATCATGCAGGCAGGCAGGTGAGCGGTTAGGAGCCAGTGGTCCTGGATTGTGAGAGGGATGTCTGACTGCCAGCTTAGGCCTGATCCTGCATCCTAAACTGGCAGTCAGACATCCCCCGAGGGGTCCCAGGTTGGAGAGGGTGCAGGCCAGGGTGAGGGACCCCCCTCCCATGCATGAATTTCATGTACTGGGCCTCTAGCACTATTATATTTGCTATGTTTCCAGAAGACCTTGGATTTCTTAAGATTTCCACTAAGAACTAAAGACATTTGAGAACAACAATCTAAATAGCATGGCCTTCACTAGTAGTCTTTGTTGAATACTTTCTACAGAGATGTGGGGGATGTGGAATAGGCAGTAGTACCCCCAAGGAGATTACCATGAGGAAGTGGAGGTGTTTCACTTCTGATGAGCTATTTAGGGGAGAACTGGTTATTTGCCATCATTATTGAGAATGATTTCTTCTTTTCTCCTCAAACAGTAATATCCATTTCCTCATACATTCTTTTTATTTCATAAATTTATTTTAAAATGTATTTTTTAATTATCCTGACATACAATATTATATTTCTTTCAGGTATACAACATAGTGATTAGACATTTATACACCTTACAAAGTCATTACACCATAAGTTTAGTATCTGTCTGAAACCATACATAATTATTACATTATTATTAACTATATTCCCTATGCTTTGCTTTATATCCCTATGACTATTATTATGATTGACAATGTATAATTCTTAATCTTCTTCATCTTTTTCATTCATCCTTCCAACACTCCTTCCATCTGGTGATCATCAATTTGTTCTCTGTATTTATGAATTTGCATCTGTTTTGTTTATTCATTTATTTTGCTTGGTAAATTCCATTTATAAGTGAAATCATATGATATTTGTATTTCTCTATCTGACTTATTTCACTCAACATAATACAGTGTAGGTCCATCCATGTGGTTGTGAATGGTAAGATTTTATTCTTTTTTATGGCTGAGTAATATTCTATTGTACCACATCTTTATCCAGGTCTTTCAAAGGACACTTAGGTTTTCAATAATCACGAGTTAATATCAGGCAAAAAAAGAGAGTGCTTGAACATAAGGGCCATATAAGTGGTGAGGTATTACCATGATAATATATATATTATGTATATATATATACATAAAATCAATTGAGACTTGAGTTTGAATTCTGGCCCAGGCAGCAACTAACTGTGTTGCTTTAAGGAAAACCTTTGGAAAGTTTTTCACTTCTTTTCAAACTCTGTTTCATTATATGTGTAAAATAAACAATATCAAATGAATTAATGCATACAAAGTACTCTTATAGTCAACTTCTTATAGTTTCAGATAAAACATTAGTAATCAAAAAGGGCATACCTTTCACCTTAATCTAATCTATGCTATCATTTGTCATGTTCATTCATACAATATGTGTGAAGGTCCTTCTATGTACTAAGATCTCAGTTATCCTCATCAAGACAATAGCAGATAATATGCTTTTATAACCCACTCCAATTCCACCTATATCAATTTTTACCCTTCAACATTGCCCCTAAAGTTGATTTTTACCTGCTTTTATCTACATGAAAATATTGTAGTGATTTTCCTTAGAAATCAGACTTTTGTTAGGGATGAGCCTGAGTCTGGCAGGCACACAGTTGTCATAGGAGATTGTGGATGTTGTTGGGGGTTGGGGGGATGGGGTAAGAACTAGGCATCCCAAGTTGATAATTTATAATTGATCCAGAAGCCTCATCCTACACTTATCCTGAAGTTCCCATCTATGTTCTATTGTTTAATGAAAGAAGAAATTAATTAATTAAGAATATGTGCAAGAAAGCTCAGGGGTTCCATTTTAATGTAAAATAAAAAGATTACACCTAGTCGAGTGGCTTTAACAATGAAGTTCAACCACAAGGATGGCAACCTTAAAAAGCAAGGCCCAGGCCAGAGGGGCGTGTGTCTGAAGACTTTTCTTTCACCACCTACCTTGCTTTGTCTATGGTTGGTTGAGTATTGTAGACACAAGGTCATGGTCTTCAGTTTAATCATTTTGGGGGCCTTCAGCATCAGTTTGGTTCAGGGACACAGTTGAAATTCTGAACTCCAGTTAGGCATTTTGCAAATCCTGCTACTTGGTCATAAGGCCAGCATTTCTCTCTCATAGCACTTGTCCCGGTTTTATTTGCTTTTATGGCACCTTTATTTAACAACTGATGAACACCTTGGGAGTGTACATTACTCTTTTTCTGTTTCCCTAGAGACTAGATCAGTGTCTAGATGGTCAATAACTACTTATTGAATAAATGAATCCATGAAAAATAATGGCGAAGACACAAGCACTGTCCCTGGCTAGAGCTAAATCTATTACCACAATTATTAAACTAGTAGTGTGAAAATCAATCAACTTTCCTTTCTACAATTGTGGGTTCAGGTAGTACCTCCATTGAAAAAGAATGACTCATTGACATGAGGTTGGTTCTAGTTTCCTGATTAGTTCTTCTGTTTCCAGGTAAAATTTTGGAAGCCCCTTTTAATGCTGCCTGCTGTTCATAGGGCCCCCAGGTCATTGCCCCATATAGTGACATCATCTCATTAGTTTTGCAGAAAGGTGAGATTTACAACTTCTGTAGGAGTTTCCCTGTACAGAGTAACAGGAAAGGAAGCTGTAACTGCTTGAATTAGCACAACACATTTGCTTTCCTTCCGGCTTCCAGGCTTCCATAAATTCTTAGGATGACACAGAATCAACATTTCCGATGATTATGTCTGGCTTGTAAATTGTCCTCCAAATTGTCACCTTTTCATCCTAGCACCACACCTGGAGGATTTAGCTATAGGAATAGCCCTGACCTTTGGCCTTAAGGTCAAGGTTAATTGGTGGCAAGGTTACATGATTTGCCATTCCTTTCAAGTTATGCCTTAGGAATTCTACTAGGTTCTTTTTTCAGAAGTATTTGATTTTTTTTTTTACTAGAAAACTTTGTATTGTCAAGAACTCTGTTATAAGACTCAACCCAAGATTCTTTTAAAAATGTCAAAGTCACACTTAGCTCCTTGAAAATGGGAGTCCCTAACAAAGGACTCGCTAGTGATTGCTTGCAGCAGGTAAGTCATAGCTGTTCTTGAAACTCATGGAAATTCCAAGTACTGCAGTCTGAATAAAATATTCAGAAAAATACTTATTTATTAGTTAATCCAGTTATGGTAAAAAACCAAGAAGGACATACATTTTATTTTAAATTTCAAGATAGAAAAGTAAACAGAATCCTAAGTATCACATTTCTGTGGACATTCAGAATTAAAGAGTAGTACTTTTGACTAAATGTCTGTATACTTCTTAGGTTACAAAGAAAATCTTTTATATTAGGACACATTTGAAGGAACTAGGAGAATGTAAGCTGTCCATTCAGGTTGACATTCATAAATTATCTTGAACAATGTATAATATACATATGAAAATATAGGTAAGTTCTGAAAACTATTATTTAATTCCATTTTAAATTAGCTCAGAATTTAATCAATAAAAAAATAACATTTTTGTAGAAGGGTAAAATTGGCATTAAGGCTATCCAATGAGAGGAAGGAAGGAAGGAAGGAAGGAAGGAAGGAAGGAAGGAAGGAAAGAAGGAAGGAAGGAAAGAAGGAAGAAGGAAAGAGAGAGAGAGAGAGAGAGAGAGAGAGATAGAGAGGGAGAAATTGCTTATTTGTAGGCTCCCTATGGCTGCACATTGTATCTATTTCCCCAGCAATGCTCACCTCCCTCACCCTGGCTCTCACCTGAGCTTTCTCATTCTTGTTTGGCAGACTTCCCTGAGGAACCATCATCTCCGGTAAAGGGATTTTAAATGACTAATAATCCAAGGCAAAGACAAACAGGTTGGGTCCTGCCTCTTAACCCCTTGAATGTTATGCATTTAAATAAATTTATTATCCCAAAGAAGAATGTTTGCTCATTGTAGCAGAAAAGCATTTGCTTCCATCATCTTGCGCAATCACTGTTTTAATCTGACCAAAACATTTAGAAATTGTTTCTGTCTTTGTGAAGTAGAAGTTTAAAAAAAATGACAAAATAGGACCACAATTGGATAACTTTTAGTATTACCTGGATTTGTCTCTAAAACAATATTGTTTTTAATCTTGGAGAAATAAAAATGGAAAGACTTTAAGTCACTTGACCAAGTACCCAAGCTACTTCCTGTTAGAAGCCAGGAGACAGCTTTTGCTCTATTTGAGTGTGTGTTTGCTCTTTCTAAGGAGAGAGCAGTCATTAGGAAGGGTTTTTCCTATTGCCATTATTACAATAGGCCTGCAGTATAGATTGGGTAAACAACATATTCTGGGGTAAGATTTTTATGGATTTCAAGTGCTTGTGTTGACTCTGGAATATACGCTCCTCGTTTCCCTCCCTAGTAGCTATAATTTCTATTTTGTAAAACATGTATTTCTTAGGAAACAGGCTCTTCTCCTGACATTAGGGTTAGAGCATATAAACCAGGCCAAGCCTGTGAAGGCATTCCCTAGTCCAGTCTCAGTGATGTTGAAGGGGCTATGTGACTAAAGCTGGTCCAATCAGAGGATAATCAGGACTTGCTAGAAATGCTGAAGTAATGCTTTTTTTCTTCCCCAACAAGCAAGAGGAAGCAGGTAGGCCAGGAGATTGGGGACCTCATCTTAGCACCACAATAGGAGTCCTCTTCAGGAAGAAGTGACATTACAAAAAGCCGAAGAGAGAAAAACCGGAAATAGGTAATTGGTAGGAGTATTGAATGACTGGATTAAACCTTACTTAATATTTGCCATATTTCTGCAGTATAAATTCTTTTTTTAATTTAAATTAGTTTGAGTTATGTTTCACTTAACTGTAATTGGGTGCATTTCAATTGATACTGTAATAAGTGCTGGAAGGCAGCATGGTTGTAGGATAGGAGTCAGGACTGGAAGTCAATTATGAATTTACCATGAGTGTGTCATTAACTGGGTGTGTCTCCCTCATCCATGCATGGATATCTCAAGGTTTTATTCTCAGGGATAAATATGGAGTCTCTGAAATCTCTACCCTCATAAAAATGAATATAAATATTTATTTGTTGTATTGAGATGATCAAAGGCAAATTTTTAGGAAAGATGAGCTATTCACTGGTGTGTGTATGTGTGTGTGTGTGTGTGTGTGTGTGTGTCTGTGTGTGTGTGTGTTTATAAGTGTTGATAGAAAGTGGTTCTGTGAGCTGGAGTATGTTTATGTATCACCATTGGCCTCCACATACTCCCCACCATGTGAAATTCCAGTGGACAACAGAGAGGAAGCGTGGAAGGTGACAGTATTGGACAGAGGGGATCTGAGTTAGGCTGCATATTTGAGAAACAGGTAGAGTGTGGGGAATAAAAAATATCATATTTAAAAAATAAGTAGCTATTTAAAAGAATATCTTTTACTGAAGAGATTTTTTTAAAAAATAAGATGGTCAAAAGTCATGTCATATATCAGGCCTCTAAAACAACATTTTCTCTTACCTGTGGAAGGATATGCCACAGCAATTTAAGCAGAGAGAAAGGCAAAGCCTGAGGCCTGGAAGGATTCTGAGAAATGAGTGAGAGCAATCCGAGGTATGCAGAAACGCAGAAAGCTTTGCCTTCGTCGGCATTTCTGAAACCTGGTGGGATCGTGCTCATAACCAGAATGCAGGCAGTCCTATCAGGGCATTAGAATTCAAGAGAGCTAATTTTGGGGAATTAAAATAAGAATCTAGTGAGTATGGTATTGAAGGAGGGAATTCTAAGACCCAGGAGAAGGGCAGGCTGCTGGAGTATCCACCATAATTAAAGCAGATTACAATTGCTCTGAGAAAAGAAGAATGCAAAGAGTAAGAGTATCCAACGTGCCTGATCAAGACTGATGGGACAGGGGCTCTGTAATGGCAGTGAGGAAATTGGGAGGGAACCCTAGAGAAATTTCTCATAATACCTATTCTTTTTTTTTTAAGAGGAAATGATAATTATGATAAAACCAGAACGAATAAGCTGAGTAAAGGAGCTAAGTTGAAGAACAGGCATTTGCACCTCATATGGAAAGCAAAAGCAAGCAAGGCAACTAACATAAATCAGAATAAATGAGATAATGCTTTGTTTTTAAACTCCTTTAAGAAAAGGGGCATGAAAAAAACACTTTCAAAAATACTGACACTTCTGTTAGAGTCACAAAGCAGGAAAAGAATTTGAACAGGTACACTGACATATTTGGAAATCCACAGAACAAGATGACAGACATAAAACAGCTGATAAGGAAGACAGATGTTTAGACCCACTGATTTTCCTTTCTGTGAAAAGTGGGAAAGTGAGTGTGCAGGAGGCTTTGAATATGTTTGATACTTTCTCTCCCCTTTCATTCAATTTTTTTTATAGAAACTACATAAAAATTACCTGTACGTTCTATCTAATGATAAAATAAAATAAAACACACTGGTCAACACATTAGAAAAACTGAGGAATGCTAACAATTAAGCAAAAATGTGTAATGTGGAAAGAAGGTAGTGAATATCTAAACACTATGGATATAAACAAAGAAAATACTCTTGGGAAGCCCTGACAATACCACCTTAATGAAATTAAAAATCATCCCACTCAACTTGACACATCTGGAGCATGACAGTGGCGTCACTCACAGAAATGGCTGTACAGCAGATAAGCCTCAGCAGGTCCACATGATGGTCTAAAAAATAAAAGGTGCACATGTTTATCAGCTACCATCTCATATTTGTGGAATGTTATGTATTGGTTGACCTTTAGGGCAATTCCTATCATCAACTGTTCTGCAATCTAGTTGCAAGCAAGGTAACACATATGTAAAAACAGCTTACAGGGTAAAGCAGTAAATATTAAGTGCACTTTAGGTTGAGGAGTCTAGATCACAGATGGAACCAGATTTGAGGACTCAGATACAGGAGATCACTGAGTTCTAGGCAGGAGTGAAGGAGAAGTTAGGACAGAGCAATGAGTCTCTCAATCTACCTATAGTAGAAGAATTCAAAGTGGGTACTGAGATCTCATCAAACATAAGAATTTATTTAAAATGAATTATAAGCCTGGAAATAAAATATAAAACAATGAAACTTCTAGAAGAGAACAAGAGCAAATATTGTCCTTGGGGAGGGAAAGATTTCTTTTTTTTTTTTTTTTAATATATTTTATTGATTTTTTACAGCGAGGAAGGGAGAGAGATAGAAACATCGATGAGAGAGAAACATCGACCAGCTGCCTCCTGCACATCTCCCACTGGGGATGTGCCCGCAACCCAGGTACATGCCCTTGACCGGAATCGAACCTGGGACCTTTCAGTCCGCAGGCTGACGCTCTATCCACTGAGCCAAACCGGTTTCGGCAGAGGGAAAGATTTCTTAAGACACAAAAAGCACTAATCATAAAATAAAAGGTTGATAAACTGAACTACTTGTCAATGAAAAGATGCCATTAAAAGAATGAAAAGACAATCCAGAGACAGAGACGGAGAGAAGATATTTGCATAACATTATCTACATTTATATATGCATAAATATTTAAATATATGTAAAATATCTGACAAGAGCTCATATTCGGAATATAAAAAGAGATTCTACAGAACAATAGGAAAAAGACAATTGCCTAATAAAAGAAATGGTCAAAAGACTTGAACAGGCACTTTATAAAAATTATATTCAAATAGCTAATACACATATGAAAAGGTGGCCAATGTGATTGGTCAGCAGGGAAATCAAAATTAAAATCATAATGAGATACTACTATGCATTTAGCAGAATGGTGAAAATTAAAACTTAATACCAAGGGTTGACAAAGATGTGGAACAAATGAAATTCTTATACATTACTTGCTGGTTGGAGTATAAATTATTTCAACTAGTTTGGAAAACTGGTAGTTTCTATGAACCTGAATACTCATGCACCCTCTAACCCAGAAATTTTACTTCTAGAAATATACCCAACACAAATAAGTGAGTATGTTTACAAAAATGCATATAAAGAATATTCATTGTAGTTTTATTCATAAAAGCCCTCACAGAGAAAAAACATTTGTCTATCAATAAAAGATTAAATAATTAAGTTGTGTTATATTCACATAATGGAACTAAATGTGTATTTAAAACAAACAACTCTATAGTGATATTTCACTATGTTGAATGGAAGAATAAGGCTGAGTGAAGGGAGATGGACACAAAAGAGTACACACCATAGAAGTGCATTTATGTGAAGTTCAGAATAGGCAAAAGTAATCTCTGGTGATAATGGTCAGAATAGTGGTACCCTTTGGGGAGCATAGTCTGACAAGGGAATGAGGGAGATTCCTGGGGGGACTGATAATTGTTCTGCAACTTTATTTCAATAACAGTTTCTTGGGTGGATAGCATATATAAAAACTTATTGAGTTGTGTGCTTTATGTAATTCGCCACCCCTCAATTAAGATGGTAGTGGAAAATAAAGTTGAAGAGGAAATTAAATGAGAATAGCACATATAAAGTGTCTCACAAAATCTCTCTATATAAAACCCTAATATGCAAATACACCAAACAGTGGAACAACTGGTTGCTATGACCTGTGCTGACCACCAGGGTGCACGCACAGAATTTGACGGGCATCAACAGCAGGCAGCAGAGTGCAGATGCCTGGACATTGGCCATGGCGGGATGGTGGAGCAGGTGAATGGGGGTGCCAGACCAAGGCGGGGCGCCAGTTGCTGTCATCAGGGCAAGCCTCTGGTGGTTACTGAAAATTCTTTGCTCCCACATGCCGCAGTCCCGCCCAGTACTCACACCTGCTGCAGACCTGGTGTGCACCCACTGCCAGTGCTGGCCCTGCTTGCATCCACAGCCAGTGCCGGAGCTGCTGCTTGCACCTGCTGCCGGCACCTGGTGCCAGTCCCGATCACTCGGCACCATCAGTGGGTGCAAGTGGCAGCTGCTGGCCCTGATCTCCCTTGAGGGCTTCTCCACCTCCCCCTGCTCCTGAGGGGTGATTGGGGCAGCAGCCACTGCTCGCATCTGCTGCTGGTGCCGGCCCCAATGGCTCCGCCAGCAGGGGCCCAGGGACCACAGCAGGAGGGGCTGGGTGGGGGCGTGGAGGATGGGCCAAGACCCGTCCCTGTACCCACCACAGCCTTGCAGCCCACAGTTCCTTTTAAGGTACACGAATTCATGCACTGGGCCCCTAGTAGATAATAAATAGTATTTCTTTTCACATCCTTTCAGGGGTTAGGGATCTGAATGTGGACTGTGTTAAAAGACAGGATGAGAGTGTGGATAGTGTTTTGTGGGCAATAAGAAGCCATTGCAGACTTTTGGGGCAAAGTTGATGTCTTAGAAAGATTAACCAGGTAGAAAAGAGTTTGAAAGGGGAGGAAAAGAAGAGGGGCAAAGAGACTCCTAAAGAGGTGGCTATGAAAATGCATCAAGAGTACAGTGTGCACATGAAATAGCCTATTTTCCAAGCTGAGGTTACAACAACAAATCAGTTTTAGTTTTTAAAGCAATTGCATGAAATCCCATTTGCATTTATGTTCAGGAAGTTTAGTATTTCACTTTTGAGGTCCACTCAATTTAGAATTGTCCAGGAACTCTGGGGGATTGCACTGTCCAGAGGATGACAGAACAATTCCATGTATCAGCCCCACACCCATGGGGATGCAGTGGGGCCTGCATGCCTTTCCCAGGAAATCAAAATAACATATTTAATTTCAATTTTAGTTGCATAGCTATATTTTTCTTCAAACCCCAACACTGTTGCAGAGTGGCTAAATCCAGAGGGTCTTTCAGACACAGGTACAGTACGAACTATGCTGGAACCAGTTCTGCAACTCAACCTTTAGGTGTTTGTATTGAGGCCAAGTCACAGCTAGTCCCTGTGTTCCTATACTTACTAGTAGGTTTGACTTTGGGGCCTCTGGGGACCACTCATGTAAGTGAACCTTCAACAGAGCAACTATAGTCCAATATGAGAGCTACCCCTTTCCTTGAATCTTAAAGAAACAGAAAGCCTTGAATTCCCTTATTAAAATTGGTCAACTCCACTTCCAGAACTTTCTATATTATGGATGCCAAAAGGTGCCATCTTGTTCAAGCCACAGTAGTGCTGTACTATGGTCTTTTCCTATGGTGATGAATCTTCACGCCCCTTTCCCACGTTTTCTTAACAAGAGGGGCTCACTCAAGTGGACCCTCTCACAGTGGTGAAGATCTGTCCTGAAAGTACTCAATGTTTTCATCTTTGGGAAGAAAAGCAGCTGAAATCATTTCTAGGATTCCACCTCTCCAGGTAAGCAGAGTGTTATATAAATGGGCTTTGCTAGAAAACTCAGGTTAAAAAATTAAAAATCAACCTAACCTAAGCTCATTTGTTTCCATTTAGTATAGAATAAGTGATTAAAAATTCTTATGTGTCATATGCTCAAACAACTGATGATATATTTTAGATAAAGATCAAATTAAACTCAGATTTAGACATGCTTATTTAAAGAGGCTAACCTAAAAATAAAATAAGCAACAAGAATCAGTATTTTTATAGATTGTCCTTCAGCCCAGCCTGCACCCTCTCCAATCTGGGACCCCTCGGGGGATGTTCGACTGCCACTTTAGGGATTGGGCCTAAACTAGCAGTTGGACATCCCTCTCACAATCCAGGACTGCTGGCTCCCAACCACTCACCTGCCTGCCTGCCTGATTGCCCCTAACTGCTTCTGCCTGCCAGCCTGATAGCCCCCTAACTTCTCCCCTGCCAGCCTGATTGATGCCTAACTGCTCCCCTGCTGTCCCGATTGCCCCCAACTGCCCTCCCCTGCAGGCTTGCTCACCCCCAACTTCCCTCCCCTGCTGGCCATCTTGTGGTGGCCATCTTTGACCACATGGGGGCAGTCATCTTGTGATGGTCAATTTGCATATTACCTCTTTATTATATTGGATAGTGGGATAAGAACTAGACTTGGAGCTGGAAAAACTGAGTTCAAATCCTTGCTCTGCCGTTAATTAGTTGTGTGACCTTCTGGAGTTTATTCCTTTCTCTGAGCCTTAGTTTTCACATATGAAAAACATCTTCAAAGAGTTGATGTGAACACTCAAGGAGACAATGTACTATATGAATGCATCTGGCACACATACGGTTTTCCTTACAGCAAAATGTCAGACAGTGTTTGTAAACTGAAGACTGACTGGGCGTGGGAGAAGAAGCTTTTCTATAGATGGGTTTCAAAGCCAGTAGTTAGTCCTTATTTGTTTATTCATTTGCCTTTGTTAGTGATTTGGAAAATGAAACAAACCAGATAAAAGTGACAGTAAATCATGAGGTTGAAATTGTGAAGCAAACTGAAGAGTAAATTCTAAGAGGTAGTTTTATAAGAACATAAATTGTTTTAAATGGGTGATCATTTGCTTGGGCCTGCCATAGGTAACACTGGATGAAGAGGCAGAAATTGCCTTAGACACAATTAGAAACAGACCTATAGTCCTTGGGTCTCAGTGCAGGAAACAGAGACCTCTACCTTTTAAAAGGCTAGGTTACCACAGTTGCATAAACGTCAACACCAAAAGGAAAAAGAAATATAGAATCCAGAGCAGAATAATGTTAAATGGTTACTGGAAATAATTTATCAAGAAGAGATTAAAGAAAGTGTGTGTAATTCTACTGAATAATGACAGAATTGGATAAATGCATTGGATATGACAAACATTTTCAAGTCTTTGAGATGGAAGTAAAGAAATTAAAAGGACAGAAAGAACAGCAAAATAAAAAGAACTAAACCTTGACTGTTTAATACTTAGACTTGATTTTAAGAAATAAATATGACCTTTCTGACAGTGGGAGCTTCATGTAGGAGTAAGAAAACATAAAATAGAAATATCATCCATTAAAAGGTGAATAATAAGCCATCTCCTAGAAGATTTTGAAATTTTTATGCCAAATGGAATTTGGGGAACTATGCCAGTCATTTACCAAGCTTTTTTCTTTTTTAAATTGGAAACACAAATGGTTTGTTTATTTTCTTCCTCAAGGTATCATGATGATTAAGTAAAGTGTCATTGTCCGTACATATCAACAAAGAGAAAGACATTTCCCTTCTTGTTTTAATTTTTAATTCTTGGGGCTCTCAAGCTGTAAGTAGATGATCCTTTGAACATTCTGGCCTCGCCAGTCATTGATCAATTCTCTAGTGCTCTTGACTTCCAACCTATCTCAGCCACACACTCCCATAGGTAGTCTTGACCTTATCACTATCAATAGCTAAAACCTCTGGATAATCTCAGTTTCATGCATTCAGTATCAGTTCTTATCTGTGCAGCTGACTCCCTCTGGTCCATCTCCAACAATTCTTTAATCCCATTGTGATCTTCCATCCTTGATTCTACCAGCTTTTCTGCATCTTTCTACTTGCTGATCTTACTTCCCTCACTGCCTGGCTTAAATTCCATGTCCCGTTACTATAATCACTCTCTTGGTCATGATCTCACCTATTTCCCCCATGCCTAGAATCTTTCCTATAGTCTATTTTTATTGTGAAGCCAGAGTGATCTTTTTAAAATGTATGTGAGATAAGTTAATTTCTTGCTAAAATACCCCAGTGGTTCCCCCTTTTTTTATTATAAAAAGCCTAATAGCTGTAATGGGAAAGCTAAACTTAGTATTTTCACATTAAGTCAGGCTCCTCAAATGAGAATGAATACTCTCTGCTTCGTAATTTTCTGGCAGAAGCAAATGAATAACTTTTTTTTTTTTTATAGGAAGTCATTCCTAATTTAGAGCTTGGTGGTTCCCGTAGATGAAGATCACTTAAATATGAACACATGTGACCATGAGTGAATGTCAGCTAAAACAATGAACAAAGATCTAGATTTTTCAAGGACTTCAGTTATTAAATTGGTAGGTATAAAATATCAAATATTAAAGTATACAAAATATGTATAGGGCATAAAATGAGATAATTTACAGGAGTCCTGAAAAATCCCTTAAAAGTTTTGGGAATAAAAAACAAAATTTAGCCCTCGCTGGTTTGGCTCAGTGGATAGAGTGTTGGCCTTCCGACCAAAGGATCTCGGGGTTGCGGGCTCCATTTCCAGTAGGGGGCGTGCAGGAGGCAGCCAATTGATGATTCTCTCTCATCATTGATGTTTCCATCTCTCTCTCCCTCTTCCTTCCTCTCTGAAATCAATAAAAATATATTTTTAAAAAATTTAAAGATAAAAATATCATTTTAATTAGAAACAGATACCGGTAGAAAAATAATTAATAAAATAAATGTAGATCTGAATAGATTATTACATGTCATCCAGAGAGACAAGTGGATAATATGAAAGACAGGGTAAGAGACCTGGAAGCTGGAATGAGAAGTCTAACAGACATCTAGTAGGAGTCATAAAGAGAAACTAGAGGGAATGAATGAGTTTTAAGAATCAATTAACAGCTCAGAACTTCCTGGAACCTTTAAGAGTGAGCAAAATTTTATCAAGTTGTAAAAATAAGAAGACATTTACTTCTAGACATAGTGTGGCGACTCTGCAATTATTGGAGACAAAAAGAAAAATCTCAATAGCAGCCAGTGAGAAGAGATCACTTGCAAAAGAATGATAATTACTGACAGAAGAGTTTGCATCAGCAATAGCAGACACAATAAAAGCAGAAAAAAACATATTGACAGAAAATAGCTATACACCTAGAATTGTGTATCTAGTAAATTATCTTTCAAAAATGAGGCTATAAAAAGGTTTTAGCATAAACAAAACATGTTTATTGTCATTTTATCATCTGCAAATCTTCATTAAAGGAACTTCTAAAGAAAGACTATGCTTCAAGTCGAATAAAAATGAGTCCAGGAGGGATGGTAGCAATGTAAGAAAAGATGAGAACACATGATTTACTAAACTCAAAAATAAGTTTTAAAGTATGTTGTCTGTATAAATTAATTTAAAATAATATTTAATTTATGGAGTTTAAAGAGACAGGATTGAAATACTGGGCCTGGCTATACCACATCAATGAAGAGTGGGGTTGGTCAGAGTAAAAATGTTCTAAAATTTTTATATTATTCAGGATAAGAAATTATAAAATTTATACTGCATTAAGTTAGCATGCAAGTAAAAATTTCAAGAGTGACCTTTAAATTATAGAAATAGTATACATAACTTTTAAACTGAAAAAAGGAAGTGTAATAATAAAAAAACAAAATTAACTTTCAATCAGTAATAAGAAGCAATAAAAAAAGGCAAGTTGGTAGAAACAATCTAAAAGTATCATTATTTATAATAAATACAGGTTAAATATGCTAATTAAATGACAGAGTTTGCTATATTGATTAAAAATAAAATCCATTGACATACTGTTACAAGAAATACCAGCAACATTTAAAGATATAGAAAGGTTGAAATTAATAGCATTAAAATAGGCAAATACTAACCACAATAAAAGTAGAGCAGCTGTATTAATGTTAAAAAAAATAGACTTTAAGTAAAAAAAAACAACATTATTGGGGAGTAATAAGATTATATATTTAATTATAACAATTTCCATTTACCAAAAATGTATAACTATACCATTCTTGAGTTGACCTACTAAGGTAGACTCAAAATATGAGAAAAAAAATTTATAGAGTTACAAGGATAAATGGACAAAATCCCTATTGCAGTGAAAGATTTTAACATGCTCCCTCAATTATTGTCAAGTAAACACTATATTAGTAAAGATAGAGAAGAATTAAGCTTTAATGTTCAAAAATGATACAATGGACATCTATAGAATTCACCCTAAAAACAAACAATACATACTATAGTCAATACATATGAGATATTTATAAATTTTACCACATATTAAGACATAAACTGAGTCACAAAAAATTTCAAAGAATTGTTATTATGTAGATTATATTCTCTTTCCAGAGTGCAATTAAAATAGAGGTCAATAACAAAGATAAATTAAAATCTGCACATTTTTGGAAATTAAAAACATACCATTCTTCTAACTTACTCTTGGGTTAAAACGAACATCACCAATACCATGTAAAATTTATCTATAAATGAGGGATACAACAATATTGTATACTAAATCTTATGGGAAGCAGGTGCAAACAGATTGTGAGGGCCATTTATAATCTAAAATTATTACATTAAAAAAGAATAAAGGCTAAACATTAATAGGCTACATATCCAATTTAATAATCTAGACCAGTTATTCACAAACATTTTAAGTGTTAAGACCATGTAACACTCTTAGTAATTATCAAGGCCCCTAAAGAGCTTTTATTTTTAGGTTTTTTTTCAATAATTAAATAATATTTATTAAGCTACAATCATATCTAATATATTTTATGGTAATGTCAAACAATTAAAATAGAAATAAAATTAAAAAGAGCTTTTATTCATGTAATTATAACTGTCAATATTTATAGAATTAGAAGTAAATTTTTAAGACACTTATGGACTCATTTAAAAATAATAACACATCATATATACCTTACATTTTAATAAAATATATTTTCCCAAACTAAAGAATTTATTTGGAAACGTAGAATTGTTTTACATTATTGAAAATCTCTTTAATGTCTGACAACAGAAAAGAACTAGATTTTCACATCTGTTCCTGCATTTAACCTGTTATAAAACATTAGTTTGGTTGAAATGTACAAAAGTATCTGGCCTCACCCAGACATGTACCGAGAAAAGGAGGGTATTTTAACGGCCTTTTTACATGATTGTGAAAATTTTTTCTTTGATACTATGCCAAATCTCCACTAGTGATAATCTTTTAAAGGTTAGTTGCAATGTGGAATCTGAAACCACATCAGTGAATCTTTCATGGTCTGTTACACTGAAAGCTATCAGTATGTCTTGCACTTTAAAAGGATTTTTTACCCATGCATGATTTTGTAATACTATGTATTGATAATCAAGAAAATACTGGTACACTAAGTTGCAAAGATCTTCTGAATGTTGACATATTTTATTCTCTTATAACAGAAAAACACACTTATTAAAATCACCACTGATTTCATTTGAACAGCCTTTAAGTATTGGCAAACTGTCAAGCTCACTGACAGATACAATGCTAAATTCCAATTTTACTTGAAAGCTCAAATTTTGACATTGGTAATAAATATTTTCAGTTGTTTTCAGGCTCATTTCATTCATTTTTGGGAAAAAGTCTGCCAAATATTAGAAGCTGAGTACCCATAATCTGTCTAGTTCTTTTTTGAAGTTAAAATGGTGTTCCATGATGAAAATGGCTAGTTGAGCTTGCAACTCCAACAATTACGTAAGTGCTTTATGTATAAATCCCAATTCCACAGGTATAGTATTTTAAAAATGCAACCAGGGATCAACATTTAATAAAATAATTTGTATGATTTCATTAAAGACATTATTAAATAAAATTGGCATTTATTTTCATAGCAAGAATGTATTGGTGAAAAAATATAATGACCATAGCCTTGATTTGTGCTGAGGTTCCAGCAAGTTTATTCACCCTTGTTTTTGCACTGTCAATTTAAGGTAACATGGTGAAAAAGTCAAATAACAACCTAGCATTACTGTGTAAATAGGTTTTTTTTTAAATATATTTTTATTGACCTCAGAGAGGAAGGGAGAGAGAATCATTGACTGGCCGCTTCCTGCACACCCCCACCTGGGGATTGAGCCCGCAACCCAGGCATGTGCCCTTGACCAGAATTGAACCTGGGACCCTTCAATCTGCAATCCGACCTCTATCCACTGAGCCAAACCTGGTAGGGCTGTGCAAATAGTTTTGACCTTACCTCCCGAAAGATTCTTCAACCTTGAAGAAGTCTACAGACCAACTGTTGAGAATCAAAAAGTTAGACCAAGGTTAAATGAACTATGTGACCCAAGAGCCAAATCTTGCACCTGTTTTTGTTAATAAAGTTTTATTGGAACATAATCATGCCTATGTACATATTGCTATGGTTCTTTTCCTGTTACAATGGCATAAATTGAATAGTTGCAACAGAGACTGTACGGCTTACATTATAAGACCTAAAACATTTATAATCTGGCCCTTTATGGAAATGTTTGCCAACCCCTTAAATAAGCTATAACAATAGAATTAATCCAACAAATGTATTTGAAAGAGGTAATGAAGATCAAAAGTTAATGTGGCTTGGCCGGTGTGGCCCAGTGGTTGAGTGTTGACCCATGAACCAAGAGGTCACTGGTTAGATTCCTGGTCAGGGCACATGCCTGGGTTGTGGGCTCAATCCCTAGTTGGGGATGTGCAGGAGACAGCCAACTGATGATTTTCTCTGTGATCAATATTTCTATTTCTCTATCCCTCTCCCTTCCTTTCTCCCTAAAAATCAATTTAAAAAATATCTAAAAAAGTTAATGTAAAAAAATAATAATGTAATATAAAGGATGAATAAAGACAAATGCCAATCCTTTTAGACTAATGAAATACAAAATCCTCCAACAAAGAGTCATTTTAAAAAGTAAAAGGATTTTTATAATCAGCATTCATAATGATAAAAGGGGGCTAAGATATGACATATTTAAAAATAAGAGATCAATATGAATAACTGTATGTTAATAAATTTTAAACTATAAACAGAAAGGACAAATATTTTAAAAATCTGAATTTCAAAATCTGACAAAAGAAGAAACAGAAAGTCCAAATAGTACTATCATAATTTAAAAAAATAATAAATAAAATCTGAATTAGTGGTTGAAAATCTCAACTAGAAAATAGTAGGAACAGGTGGTTTTACATACAAGTTCTGCAAAATAGTCAAAGGACATAGTCTTTCAAATTTAAATTTTCCTAGAAAATTGAATAAAAAGAAACACTCTCCAATTATTAAATAAAGCTAGTATTACTTAATTTAAAAATACAAGAGTAAAAGAATGAAAAAATTACAGTCTAATTCTACTCATAATCATGAGCTTGACAATCTTAAGCAAATTATTAGAAAACTATACATAGTAGTGCATGAGAAACATTAATTCAGCATGACCAAGTTTAATTTGTCCTCAGAATGCATGGAAAGTTTACCTTTAGAAGCTTAATGAATATAATTACTTTAGTAATAGATTAAAGAAGAAATATATAGATATAAATATAGATATAGATATAGATATAGATATAGATATATAGACATATAGACATATAGATATAGATAGATAGATAGATAGATAGATAAAGAATTTGATAAAATTCAACACTCATTCATGATTTAACATCCAAACAAAATTCTTAGAAAACTAGGAATAAAGGAAACTTTTTAGAAAAACCTATAATAAACATTGGCTCTTAATTGTCAAAAGTTAGAAGAATATGCTTTGAAATCAGAAAGCAGACAAAGGTGCCCACTGTCACTAAGTCTATTAAACATTTTACTGGAGGACCTAGCTAGGACAGTAATAAAGTTTTTTTAATGCAATTAAATTAAAATTGAAAAAGATGAAACAGAATGCTTTTATTCTCAAATTATCTTATTTTATACATGAAAATCTATAGAGGTGTTTGGAATTAAAATGAAAATTTACTAAAATGGCTGGATATACAACCAACACTTAAAAATGAATTACACATCTATATATGGGAAACAAAACAAAAATTAAATATAATTTCAACAAAATATAAGGTACCTAGAAATAAATATAATGAAACATTTAAGACTCATTTGATAAACATTTAAAATTTTAATGAAATACACAGAAGAGCTAATAAGTGGAGATGTAAACCATGATCTTGGGTAGGAAATCTTAATATTGTAAGAATTTCAGTTATTCCCAATTTTAACTATAGTTTATTGTATTTATAAAAAACTTCAAAGGAACTTGATAAGGTGATTATAAAATTTAAATGTAGGAACAAAGGCCAGAGAATTGTCAAGATTTTGTAAAGAAGAATAACAACCTAGAGTATTTTGCTATTCTGTATGTCAAGAGTATTATAAATGTACTAGTGGCCTGGTGCATGAATTCATGCACCAGTGGGGTCCCTTGGCCTGGCCTGCAGGATCGGGCTAAAACTGGCTCTCCGACATCCCCTGAGGGGTCCCAGATTGCAAGAGGGCCCAGGCCAAGCCGAGGGACCCCACCAGTGCACAATTGGGCCAGGGAGGGATGCAGGAGGTTGGCCAAATGGGGAGGGACTACAGGAGGGCTTCAGAGTGTGTCCGGCCTTTCTCCTTCAGTCCCGATAGGCCGGACCCCAGTAACAAGCTAACCTACCTGTTGGAGCATCTGACCCCTGGTGGTCAGTGCATGTCATAGTGAGCAGTTGAGCTGCCTTAGCATATCATTAGCACATTATGTTTTGATTGGTTGAACGGATGACAAGACACTTAGCATATTAGGCTTTTATTATATAGGATAGTATCTCAGACAGTGTACTGGCACAGGGATAATCGAATTGGTCAATGCAACAGAATAGGAAACTCAGAGACAGATCCACTTTTACATGGAAACTTGATAGAATTTTCCATAAGTGTTCACTATGACACAGGTGGCATAGCAGTTCATTGGGGGAGTATGGACCACACAGTAAATGGTACTTGGACTATTATCCATGTGGACAAAAATGAAATTGAATCTCCACCTCCAGTAGTTCACAAAAACAAATTCCAGATGGATTAAAAATTAAATTAATAAAGTCAAGCTTTAAAACTCTTAGAAGTACTTATAATACAACTTTGTTCTACAAAAATATAACTTTGTGAGCAAGCTTACTGTTATTTGTAAAAAAGGATCATAAGCAAAGTGAAAAGATCAACAGAAAACTAGAAGTTCCATATACCATTGTCTGGATTATGTGTCCCCCTTTTACCCCTCAAATTCATATGTTGGAGCCCTAACCCCTACTGTGGTCATATTTGGAGAGGGGGGCCTTTGGGAGCTTATCAGGGTTAGATAAGGTCATGAGGGTGGGGTCCTCATGATGGGATTAGTGCCCTCAGAAGAAGATCTCTCTCTCTCTCTCTCTCTCTCTCTCTCTCTCTCTCTCTCTCCTATGTGAGGACACAATGAGAAAGTGGATTTCTGCAAGCCAGGAGTAGTGTTCTCACCCAAAACCGACCACACTGGCACCCTGACCAGCCTCCCAGGCTCCAGAATTGTGAGGAATAATTTTTTGTTGTTGTTTAAGCAAGTCTATGGAATTATGTTTATAACAGCCAAGCTGACTAAGACAACATATAACCAACAAAGTATTATACTGAATGCACAAAGAACTCTTACAAGTCAATAAGGAAAAAAAAGTAAACCAAAGGCATATCACCAAGAGTAAATACATAAGGCAATAATTATATGAAAAAATGCTCAAACTCATTAGTAATACAAATAAGAGCAAGATAAGATATAATTCATATTCACTAAACTGGAAAAAATTAATGTCTAATATAAACTATAGTGGGGATGTGGTACAAGGGATATATTTTGCTACTCATACTAAAAATTGGCATGGCTATTTTGAAAAACTACATTGTGAAATTAAGCTTTCTAGCACCCTGGGACCTGGCAATCCTTTGCCTAGACAAGGTGCACCTTATAGTAGAGATTCTAACCTATGTGAAGTGGTAGACTAATGTGTTAAGGAGAAGCCACAGATGTGCTATTGGAGTTGTATAGTGGGAACAGCTTCCATCCTCAAGCCAGTCGCAGGTCAGTGCAGGGTCTGATATTGCCATGATGGAAAAAGATGGGGAAACTCCATCCAAGAGAACTTCTGGCATATGTGCACCAGAAGATACTTAACAAACATTCATAGCAGCTCCCTGGAAGGAGGGTGACTAAATAAACTGTGGTTAGTCAGAGAATGGAACATTCTACAACATGGGTAATGGATGAACTCTAGCTGCATGCGTGAATTGTCAAATATACTCAAAGCTTCATACCATTTTAATAAAAGTCATTACAAATCAAAGCAAAAGATATTATTTAGAGATACACTTATGTAATGGGGACAAGAGTAGAAAGAAGTAATAAATATGAAACTCAGGTAGTTGTTACCTTTTGGGGAAAGAGATGCCAAGGAATCGATGGAACAGAACCTACACTAGAATAAACTAACATGAAGTTAGTTTACATGCACTTTCTTGTTCTTAAGTTGATAGTGGGTTTACTTTATTACTAGGCTTCATAACTTACATACAAGTTACATATGACATTCTTAATGAATTATATAAAACTAGAGGCCTGATGCACGAAAATTCACCCAAGAGTAGGCCTTCCTTCCCCCAGCTGCTGCCACCGGCTTCCCTCCTCTGGCTGCCAGCAGGCACGTTGGACCTGGGCTGGCTTCCCTCGGGCCGCCCGCAGGCACCCGAGACCCAGGCTGGCTCCCTCTGGCTCTGGCTTTGTCAGGAAGGACGTCTGGAATGATGTCTGGTCTAATTAGCATATTAGCCTTTTATTATTATAGCTGGTTAAGGTTCAATTGTGGTAAAAAAGAAAAAAAGGATGGGGAGGGTAGAGAAAAGGGGGGAAGTGGAAGAGGTGGAAGAGGAAGAAAAGGGGGTTAAAAAGAAGAAAAATGACCTATGCTCTTCAGAAGGAAGGTGAGAAGGGCAGCCATCTAAGCTCCTATTTTACAATGGGATTCCAATGTGGTTGAAGCTCACACAGGGCTGGGTTTTTAGAGTCTATTATGTAAAATCGTATTATTTCTAATTTCTCTTAAGTACCATGCATGTGGCTTGGTGGTTACTTGCCAACTCTTAATAAGTTCTAAATAGTTTCTTTCATAGTGTTGGAAAAGATTACTGGTGGTTTTCTGTTTTGTTTTGTTGTTGTTGTTTTCAGAAGAGCACCAAATGAAGTTTTTGGTTTGCATTTAGGAGGCAAAGTAAATATGTTTTTAATTTTGTGCTTGCTAAATACATCTAGTTGAACCTACTTAAGTGAAATGCATATGTGATGTCATTGAACTGTACTTTATTGTTATATGAACAGGCAAAATAGAACTGTAATCTATCAGACTAATAATTTCAACATTTATATGTCTTTGTTAATTGGGTGCCTCATCTAAGATTATGTTATATCCAGAAGGGACGATAGACACCTGGTATGTGCCATAAGTGTTAGCTGAGGCAAGAAAAAACATTAAAATGGGATCTTAGATATCAATACATCCAGTGGCTTTGTGGTGTTTTTTGCTGCAACCCACAGTAAGAAATGTATTTTATATCCCACTAAACACACACACACACACACACACACACACACACACACTACACAACTGAAACAAAAGTTACACAAAGGAATATTTACCCTTAGTACATGCACTCTGATGATTTCTATTCTAGTTTACTTCGTATTCTTTAAATTGCTAATTGTTACCTACTAGGTTACTCTCATGACCCGCAAAAAGGCCATGGCACACAACTTGAAAAACACTAATCTAGCTCACCCTTATATTTTATGGAGGAGGTAATTGAGCCTCGAATGGGACTAGAGGATTATTTGGAAAAGTAGTATGTGTTCATGTGTCTAGAATAAACTAACATGAAGTTAATTTTACATGTACCCGAGTCATTGACATCTCCTTATATATTTTATCTTCCTTCCCTCTTCTCAAACACCCACAGCCTATCATTTGTCAGGTACTTCACTCTGTCTAAAGAGATCAGATTAATCCAGTGAAATTTATTCTGAATAAGCCATGCTGAGAAATAGCTAGCATCTTCTCCTTGTTTGCAAATCAATCTCTTGACGACTTTCCAAATTTTTCCCAGGTACGAAAGTTAAATGTACATAGCTATCTTTTTTTAAATGCTGTGATAAAACAACTAGCTACACAAAGCAGGTTCTGGATCTGTGATTTTGCACATTTATTTTATTACCTAAGCCAGAATTGAAAAATGCTTTGATGCCCAAACAAGAGTTTGTGTTCGTGTTCTCTGATGAAGCCCATAACATATTGGCAAAATATCAGTTAACAGAAAAGAAGTATTAAGCTCAGTTTTGATATATTTATATTTTACTTCCCACATGCATCTTCCCAGATTTTTGTCTAGATGGTTAGATTAATAGTTCACCACTCTTTCTAAAGAATATTTAAAATACACCACTCTATGCTTAGCTTCAGAGATGATTTTTAGTTTAAATCCCTAGGTGAATTGAAATAACTCACAGGTGGGTTCCTTTATTGTTACTGTTCTCGTTATCATGATTATTATCGGCAATTTTACTGTTATTTTAAATCAAATAGAGATTAATTATTTGCTTTCCAACTACTTAGAGGAGTCCCGAGCGAATGCGTGGTTTGTCACATATTAGGCAGGAAAATGTTCACTGAAGCCCTGCAGGGCACCTGGCGTCCACTGGTCCAGGGCAAAGGCGTATTATTGTTCTTCAGCACGTGTGCATCAGCGGGAACGGCCCCTTCTAAGGGAAACAGTGTGACTGGAAAATCTCTCAAAGGTTTGTCCATTGGCTCCTGAAGTAAGTATTTTTCCAGGGCTGGTACTGTGTTAGCATTTCTATATCCTGTAAAATGACATGATGCTTTCCACTTAGTAAATGCTCAATAAAAGTGTATTTGATTTTGCAAGACAAGCTGAGAATATTGTCCTGGCAAAGATCTGGGGAACCTCAAACACTAGAGTTCCTCACTCCATAGGTAAGAAAATGGGGTGGGGGAGGGTGAGGTCGGATTTCTCCTCCAGGTCTTGTGGTACTAACTTAGAGCTCAGAAAGAGGAGCTCTCTTTTCTAAGTTGTGTTACCTCTTAAATCTGGGTTCTTTCCATGTGCTCAAAGGGACTCAGAAAAAGCAAATGAAGTCTTTCTTCTAATTATTCATTGTCTCTCATTAGTTTTTTTAAAATATATTTCTTTATTGATTTAAGAGGAAGGGAGAGGAAGGAAGAGATAGAAACATCAATGATGAGAGAGTCATTGATTGGCTGCCTTCTGCACGGCCCCCACTGGGGACTAAGCCTGCAGCCCGGGCATGTGCCCTTGGCCGGAATTGAACCCGTGACCTTTCAGTCCCCCGGCCGATGCTCTATCCACTGCGCCAAATTGGCTAGGGCTAACAATAAATCTTGAAACTTCTTGATCTGTACATAGCAAGACCTCTTCCTCCCCCGCCCCCAAGAGATCCTACCTAATCTTAAACCTTCACAAACCATTCCTTCTCTCTTCAAATAAATTACTTCTACCCCACAAAAAATAAAAAAATGCCCAAAAATTTAACTCTTATTAGTTATGATCTCTTTAAGAGTCAGAATATACTTAGCTGAGTCTCTAATACCTTTTTCAACTTTATCTGTCTGGTACTTATAATTGTTTAACATGGTGGGCAGATACCTGGCTAAAACCCCCTTCACCAAAAAAGCATTGATATAGTTCCTACACTGTCCTTAACTAAGATGAGAACTTTTGTATAACATATTTTTAAAGTCTTTATAGAAAGCTTTGAAACAAATCTTTCCTTCCTAATCAGAAATTTAATTGGTCGAAATTCTATATTCTCTGCAAATTCTAGTTAAATATATCTTTAACTATAGTATTTAGGTTGTCATGTTTGAGTATTTTTGTCTCTGGAACTTTGATTTTAGAGTTAATGCAGAATAAAAGCAAGACATCTATTAAATACTATTGTTTGCTCTAATCGAGTAGGGACACACAAGCCAGATGTTCTAAAACAAGACTTACTAGTAACACTGTACGTAAAAGAGTGAAATAAAGTTTCTAAGATGATATTTATATAAGTCAGGGAAAATAGAAAGGGGGGAGATCATCTATATAAATAAAAGCCTAAGCAATTGGATGACCGGAGGACCAGACGACTGGATGACCCACCGGTAGCTATGATGTGCACTGACCACCAGGGGGCAGACACTCAATGCAGGAGCTGCCCCCTGGTGGTCAGTGTGCTCCCAAAGCAGGAGTGCTGCTCAGCTGACAGACAGGTGCCAGACACGGGGCTCATGGCTAGTGAGCACAGCTGCAGCAGCACAAGCCTCTCCCTCAATACTCCCCCTGCGCACCCAAGTGGCAGTGGTAGCAGCAGGTGCAGCGGGATGAGAATGAGAGGGAGTGGCGCTGCGTCCAGCCCGCCTGGGCTCTGGCTCCTCCCTGGCCACCTGCTGCTCCGCACACTACTTTGTGCTGTGCAGGATCCACATGGACAGCGGGCTGAAGCCCGATGAGCTGGCGGGTATGGCTGGGCTGCTGTGGTGCGGAGGTCCACTGATCCCCTCAGGCCAGGCAGAGGCGCCCCACTGGTGCACGAATCCGTGCACCGGGCCTCTAGTTTCAGATAGCAATTATAGAGAGAGACTTCAAGGTGGATAGAATGGTTTGTCTAAGAGGCTTAGGGTTTGCAGGTATCAAAGGTATTCAGAAATGGGTATGTTCTGTGTGGTGCTCTAGGGGAAAAATGGTTCCCACAGAGCAAGGATCTTAGAATTTATGCAGATGAGAAGACAATAGACACCAGTGGTGGTATTTAGCAGCACTAACTAACAAACATTCTTACATTTAGCCTGCAAAACACTCCTAGGAGGTGAGTACCATTGCTATTGCTATCCTAGAGGTGAGGGCTTAGGCAGGGTAAAAAATTGCCAAAATCAGGTAGCAAGTAAGTGACAGAACTGTCTGACCCACTAATCTCTGGGGGGGGGGGGGGGGGGCGGGGGGGGGATATGCAAATGGCTTGAGTCTATTCTAAGAAAGAATTCTTATGTTCTTTTCTTTCTTTCCCCTCCTCTCCTCCTTTCCTTTATTATTATCATTACTATTATTTATGTTAATGAGAATTTTAAGAGT